>NC_069122.1:30467972-30550472 GCF_026914265.1 Mya arenaria
TATTGTTGCTGACGTAGTTGATGGTTGCTATGGAATGTGGTGGTTAATAGAGAAACAAGCTATAGTAAAAGTTGTAATTGGTTACTAAGAATAATTGGTATTGCTAAGGTAGTTGATGGTTGCAAAGGATGCCCATGGTTTTAAAGGGAAGAGATTGATGCCAGCGGACGACAACGGTGAACAATCACTATAGCTCACTATCGAGCACTTCATGCTCAGGTGGGCTTTACAAGAAAGGCATAAGTTAATATCACGAATGTGTGAAATAAAATGATGCGTTAAAATAAGAATACACGCATTATTATTAAATATTAACGACTTTAATGGTCAAATACTTTTATCAGTTCATTATATAATAAACATGACTGCAGCTTTATGTATATCATTTTCAATGCTTCATACATTTGTATGAGAATACAATGTGAACTGCATACACATTATCAACACATACATAATAGACGTCAAAGATGACTTACCACAGGCAGGAGGACGCTCATCTTCAGAAAAATAACAGTCGTTGTTTCCGTTACATACTAATGACTTGTCGATGCACTTCGTGGACGTAGGACAGGAAAACTGGCCATTTTGACGGCATCCATCCATGCCTGTAATAACGTAGTAAGAGGCAGCACCGAATATTACAAATGTGTGAAGTAAGCTTACGCGATATGACAGGAATAAGCTCACACAATTAAAAGAAAATGGTCAATATGCATATATTATTGATTTTATACGAAAACAGATGCACATTTGTAATTATATTTCACCAGATCAGGAGCGAAATATTTTTATGCGCAAGAATCATTGTCTTAAACCTGTAATGATTCTTTTTCACAGACGCTTCAAACAAAAGAAATACACTTTAAATTGAGGGGAAAAAATAAATATCGTTGCTCTATCTGTTCTAGCTGATTCGCTTGAACGGCATGTGAATATAATAGCTACTGATGCATTATGAAATCGACGACACATCGCGACTTTATATATATAGGCATAGAAGGAGCATAAAATCAGAAGGTTATTAATTTTATATACAAAATTGGTTGCTAAAAAATATGATGCTTAATATAGAAGCAAGCTATAGTCGAAGTTATTTTTTATTACTAAGAATAAATGTTGTTGCTAAGGTAGTTGATGGTTACTAAGCATGTCCATGTTCTTTTTAAGGGAAGATATTTGTGTCAGCGAACGGACGACACGGGTGAATAATCACAATAGGTCACCATTGAGCACTTCATGCTCAGGTGGGCTTTACAATAAAAGAATACGTTAAATCATTACCTGATCCAGAGGTTAATGTCTGCCAAACCCAGGGGAGAAGAAATGCCTGAAAAGAAATATAACATTAGTGTGAACTATATATAAATATATATAATAATTAATAATTATTATATAATTTAAATTATGTAACTAATCAAATCGTTCTTTAGATAGTTCTGAGGAGATTGCAGCATTAGTTATTAAAAGAAGCGTGACAGCCTTTTTTTGGTGACATTTGAAGCGAGAAATGTTGTTGTTGTTTGTTTAATTATTGCCACAAGACGAGGTATGTCTATTTTTTATGGTTTTCATCGACATTGATGTAAACTTAATTTTATTACAAAATAATTATGGCAGCCATTATTGTTTATTGCTGTGCGAAGTCCACGGAAAAAACAAGGTAATTACGTGATGACATTAAAAAAGTAGTTCCATTCGGGTACTGTTTTCATCTAAGCCCGTGGGTAAGGTAAGCATTTCCAGCAAAGCGAATTATTTGAATCTATTTATCCAGGGTGGGAGAAATAAATAATCAATATATTACGATTTTAACATTCTTGTTATTGGATCTTTATCTAAATCGAACGTAAATGGATCTTTTCGCCATGTCCTTGCAATATATAATAAATTATATTTTTTTTCGGTATAAGTTTTAGATGACCATTTTCTGCATACAAAAACCTGACAAATGATACCAAATTTATAAAGGCTCACCAAGCGTCCAACAACTAAATATTTCAGGACAGACAGACAGAAATATTTATTACGACGTGTACAGAGTACACTGTCAATAAACGTATACATATATCATGGAATATACAAACAACATTCAGCAAGACTATTATGAAATGTATCAATCAATAAATACGGTAAACATTTACGTGTCAGGTAAAAAAACACAAGAAAATAACAACAAATAAAAACACAGAATGAATAAAAAAAAACATAGAGTAATAATTGTTTGTTAGTTAAATGATAACGAGGACGTAGATTTCAAACTTTCTAACCAAATTATCAAATAACGACAAACAAAGTATGTTGATAAAACACATATAACGACACTTTATCAATTTAATAAGTTCTGATGGCTTTTAACAAATTTCAAAGTTCAAAGTTAATTTGCAGTAATATTAAAAGAGTGAAACTCATATAGTTAGTATTTAAGAAACAGTTAAATTTTCAGTTAAGTTATTAAGGTGTTGTTTTGAACGAAACTGGTAGCTTTAGTCTAAACCAGGAACATTGTATTGGTTAAACCCTAAAGGCACTAAATGCACTGCTTGCTCTGTTTTGTATATACCAGGATCATCATCATCATCATCATCATCATCATCATCATCATCATCAACATCACCACCACCCCCCACAGTACCACCACTACAACCACCACCACCATCATCATCACCATCAACAGTTGTAATGATATAATAATTATTCTTTTGATTTATAATTTGAATGAAGTTTATATGACAATTGACATTAATATTAAAAGTATTAAAAGTATAATTAATATTATTATTATTATTATTAATACTATTATTATTATTATTATTATTATTATTATTATTATTATTATTATTATTATTATTATTGTAGTGGTAGTGGTAGTGGTAGTGGTAGTAGTAGTAGTAGTAGTAGTAGTAGTAGTAGTAGTAGTAGTAGTAGTAGCAGTAGCAGTAGCAGTAGCAGTAGTAGGAGTAGTAGCAGTAGTAGCAGTAGTAGTAGTAGTAGTAGTAGTAGTAGCAGTAGTAGTAGTAGTAGCAGCAGCAGCAGCAGCAGCAGCAGCAGCAGCAGTAGCAGTAGCAGTAGCAGTAGTAGTAGTAGTAGTAGTAGTCACTCCTGTGCAAACGAGTTCTTGACGTCATAACCGAAAGACAAATGGGCGAAATGTGGGCGTGACACAGGCAAGTCATTCATCGCTTAGCATGGACAAGTCATCGCTCAATTAAACAATAGATAATTTAGAATACAAAACATAATCGATTATATTTTTTTTCCTTCTCTGAACATTTGAAAATCATTTCATATGGCAAGAACAAAACAATTTGAGTTTTCTGTCCATTCACTTAAATACGAATATTTTTAATTTTAGTATCATGTTGCCTTGGAAATAAGACTTCTTTGCAGAATATTCACTAAACAATGCAACTCATTTCTTTCATATTCATAGATACACACTGAATCAATAGCAGTATTGAACAATGACGTTATTACTTCTTGATTGGTATACAATATGAACGTCAAGTTTTATCTATACTAAGGACAATGCGAATGGTCATGTTAAACATCTATATTTATATCCAATCTTAAAAAGGTATATAATATTAACTTAAAATTTACGTCAGAAAACAAATATTATATAATAAACCAGAGACAACCCTCCCCCATCCCCACAAACACAGACACACAGTCATCAAAGTCTACTTTTAATGGAGAAAATTGACATTACTTCAAAAAATGTATATTTAACAAATGACGTGCATTAAAACACAAATTATATAATAAACTAGTGATAACCCCCCCCCCCCTCCCCAGTCGTCCAAGTCTACGTTTAAGTACAATTTCATAAAAACAAGCATAAAAGTAGTAAAAAAACGCTCAAAATGCACCATTTAAAAGCCTCTGGCTATTAAATTGGGAACTTATATTGTCGCAAAGTGTGCATCTAAGTCTTATATGTCCATCATGTATATTCTTAGGACGTCTAAATGTGAAAAAGGGCATTAAATATTGTTAAGACAAGATATAATCACTGTCAGACCATTTCAAGTATTTACATTTTCTCTACGATAAAAATTGCGTTCGTTTTTCATGGCCCAGTCGACCTTATGTGACCTCTGTAGGCGGAGTTTCGCAAGAAAGATCCGGGTCATGCATATGAAAAACATGAATTAAAAAGGTCTCGATAATTTTCTTGATACCGCCAAAACTATAACAACAAAATCTTTATTACCACAAAATGTACCACATGTACAATATCCATAGGTTTCTAAACTTAGTTCTAATGACTGAACAAATAGTGAGAAGATGAATGTATGGCGTACAAACTATATCTGTAACAACAGCATCAGACTCTACTTTAAATACAAATATATCTGGCAGTCTTTATATACAATGCGTATATACGGTGGTGACAGCTATTGAGACCTGAGAGCTCCTCCAGAGATCCATTACGTATGTAATTTTTGTTTGTGATAACGGCATTGAATTAACAAAATTCTTCTTCTTATGTCTTCTGTTTTATTAAAACACCTTACTTTACTTTGTGAATCAACTTATTTTCTCGGATCCTGAAGGCCCTTAACTACCCCTATATATTCAAAGAGAGAATTCCATTTCAAAGGAGTAAAAACATTTATGATTTTGAATAATTTTTATGATGGTATGTCGTTAAAATAGTTAGGTCAGATTGAGACTTGACTTAAGTATTTTTGTGATATTACGGTCCGCACGCAATGGTTTGAATACCCCTATTTAACACAAAAACACACATAAAATAGTCTGCAACTCAAACGACGACCAATAGAGACGTTGATATATATCCTATGCTAATCTCAGGCTTACAATGCACATACACAAAATGGGAGAAAACAAAGACACAAATGGGAAAATAAAAAAATGGGAGAAAACAAAGACACAAAAGAGAAAATAACAAAAATTGGGAGAAAACAAAGACAAAAATGGGAAAATAGCAAAAACAAATGGGAGAAAGCAAAGACACTAACCGGGAGAAAACAAAGTTAGATGGTATTACAGACAGCGTTTAATAATATTTTGAATAAGATAGCATATTGAATAAAACTTACAATGAGACAAAATTGTATCCAAGCCATCTTCTCTATTCAGCAGAACGTTCACAGTTCACCTTAATATATTAACTTATTGTTTGAACTTAAAACGCGCAGATCAAACCCAAACCGCTGTCTGAACGAGCAGATTTCCGTAACCAAGTAAACATTTAAGGGAAGCTTGCATCTAGTTTCTGCATCCGTGTTTCAAAGCAGCATATGCAGTATATATTAAGATCAAATATTCTTAAACGTTTACTTACCGCGGATTTTAAATCGTATGTAATTTAAGACTTAAGTACTTGGGGCCAATACGAACATGTATATTTTTGTTTTTGATTTAATTTAAAGCTAATCCAAATTATTGAGAATGTTGTGAGTTGATGCTAATGCTCGTATCTTTCAAAAAAAAATAAGCAATACTTTAAGATGTTTTCTGAGCGAAATAATTGTCTAAGCAAAAACAAAGCATACACGATTGTTGGTGTATTTAAATCAGTTAAACAGGTCGGTTGTTACACATAAAAAGAGACATTTTGCTAACTTAATGCGTTATCATAAAATTGTAATTACTTGGACACCAGGGGCACATTTACAAAGGCAAATAATGTTTTGTTACATATGATTGCATATTGGCAAGACCATATCATCTACTGAGAATTTCCTTTTACAGTTTTGGATGGAAGACCATCAGATGAACAGAATACACATATTTTTATATTATAAGTATGCATGTTCAACAAATTGTTCTTGAATAGTGATGACATATACTTGAAGTGTATGTTGGCTCGATGTTGAAAATGTACATGTGTGCCACTGTTTCACATCAAATTGAAAATGATATCACAAGGCCTTTATTCGTATTCTTTGCTTCCGAAAGCCCCTCTTACAAAAATGCATGAGAGTTGTCTTAGTAGATGCTATGATAATGCTAATACACCATACGATGTAACAAAATAATAGAAGAAAAATATAAGTATCCATGTACATGTATATAATCCTTCAAAATTGTCAATATAAAAAAATACAGTTTTCTTGATAAGTGATGTCATATACTTGTGGAGTAGAGGCAAGAGGATTAAAAAGTACATGTGTGCCTCGGTTTTTGTAGTTTTAACAAAATCAGCGAGTTTGAGTTATTTAATACAAAAAAGGTCGGGTCACCTTAGAAGCTGTTAACACCGATATCAATCATCTCGTGCACTGATGAAAGTCGGGACGATATTGTGCATTTGACTGTATGTTTATTCTAGCTCATAAATTGGTAAAGGTTCTCTATTTCTGATGTCTTAACCCTAAGTCACACTTTGAGGATTTTTACTCCCGTCCTTGATATAACCATTCCTGATAAAAAAAAAGCCAAAAGTCTGATTATGTTCCTGTGATTCATGGTGGGAAATTTAAAATTTATAGTAGAATGTGTAAGTTTTAATCGCGACAACAATCCGATATCGTTCAGGAAGCGTCCCGACTCAGCCGTTTCCAACCAAATTCGTCCCGATCTTCCGATATTCTGATTCGATTTGTATCTTGTGCATGATAAAAACGACCGAAACTGTCCCGACAGCGTCCTGATTCTCCCGAATGCGATCCGACACAGATTGTTCGCATTCTGAAAGATATGGACTCAATCGGCAAAAAACGGCAATGATTTTTTTTATTAGATCATGCCCATTCCACAGGGCACCGTTCAGACACCGTCCAGACAACACAGGACATTGTTACGATTTTTATCCTATACAACATACTATGTCAGGATATAGTCCCTATTGAAATCAAACTAGACAAAATCGGCTGAGTTTCCCAATGTTATGAGATGCACCTAACTGTCGGGAGAGCTTGGTCGACTTCCCCGGACCATTTTCGATCCGTAAGACTCTGCTACGAACGAATTCCTCTGCGTCCAGACAATGATAGGACATTTCAGATCTTTGAGGATAGTAATCCCACTTTTTCATTTTCAATGTTTGTGTTGCAGTGTTGTCTGCTCTTAAACGGGAGCCTTAATCGGCACTGTGTGAACTCCGCATTAAAACTATTTTGATGTCAAGCCCTTTTGTTGTGATCCTTAAGGGTTAATGCGGTATTTCCAGCGACATATCACAGGATCGTAATCAGATGTTTGACAAATTTTAATCGGGAACGTGTGACTGAGGCCTTAGATAATCCATCCTGATTAGAAAAATATTTGATATTTAATCCTGATTAACCAACATAATTTGTTTTAATTTAATGACGTTCGAAATCTTATTTCCTTGCAACAGGATTAAAATACAACTACGTTCCCAAAATATATACCAAAATAAGCTCATTCTTTAAATAATATAACAAAACATGTGATGCTCCGATGGTTGTCTACTTATAAAACATTCCAGAGACAACATAGGACACATTGATTTATGTGGTTTGCAAGGCCGAAAAATATGTATTGATTCGGTCGTTTACGGTGTAAACACGTACTAAAACGCAATAAAAGTTAACATTGAATCTGCGAATTTCCGAAGACCTTGTTTTAAAGCATTTTTCCTTACATCTTTTTCATTTCTTGGCATAATTGGAATTCCTTATTTCGATCAAAATGACTCATGTTTTCCAACTGGCCCCGGCACCATACTCAAAATGGTGAAATAATACTAGCTAAATTTGTCAGGGAGTCCAGTCAGACAATCGGAATCTTAAAGCTCCATAATTTAGCCGAGAGATTTGGTGACCAAAATGTAACTTCCTGACTTATGGTCCAAGGTTATGTTTAATTCTAAAACTACAATCATTTAGAAAACCAAAATCAGATAATATGACTTACTCTGTTTGTAAAACCACAAAACACTTCCATTTTTATAAATCAAATTCATGTTTGTTGGTGTTTCTGTCCTTGATGAGTGGACCGAACCAATTTACACGCTGTATTACTTCCCTAATAGTACATTATACCGTTGCAAATCACGTGACCATAGATCGAATGTAAATTATCTTTATTTTTTAAATGATACAAAGTATTAAACAAAGAGAAGAAAACGCATTTTTAAAGGTTTAAACAGCTGAAATTCAGATATTCTCGCTAGTGGTGGCAGAGATCTTTTCTGCTTGTCAGGATAGATAACTGCGTATGAGATTGGGACTGAGTCAGTTCACTTCGGATTGATTTGCATATCGGCAATATTCCCTTGGACCATTTATAAGTACATAATAAAATAGCATGGCAAAGACGTCCAAGCTACATGGCAAACAATGAACCTAAATAGAAAACAATTATGTTGACTACCAATAAATAAACAGTAATAGAAACATTCAACATAAATAATGTTATTTTATACGCTATATATTATTTCCATATTAAGAAGCATCTTATTCTTATATGTTTCTTTTTTTCATTTCTTAATCTCATTGCAAGGTAAACATATTTTGCAAGATTGTTAACATGTTTTCATTTTTATTTGAAATGATCTGTTTATATGGGTCTTCGATGGCCAGCTTTACCTCATGCTGTGTTTGTTTCTTAATTCCGAGTAGGCACTGCATCATAGCAGGAAAATCCGATTCTATAACATTTTGTGTATATATTTTACACACTCACTCTTGCCTTTTAACGATATGAGATTAACCTTAAATTGTCAATAAATATTAGTGAAAATGGGTCATGGTTGCACGATAAGTCGTTGTTTTTGGTTTTCTGTCCATCAATGCAAAGACAGAGTGCAATGCAAGTGGTCTGATGGTACCAATGGAAATTAGTTATAACTAATCCGTCACGATATTTGTTAATTTTGAATATAGTATGAATAGATATTCGTAAACAATGTAGTTTGTGTCTGTATACGTCTGTGTAAACTTTTTTCCATGTATGCCCATCTGCTGGTATAGCTTTATGCATTTGAAACTAAACATAAACATAAACTTAACCATTAGTTAGTAAGTTTGGTCGGAATTAGATAAAATAAATGCTTGAAAATTAAAGTGCTGCAAACGTCGATGCGGACAATGACGCTGAACAACTGGATTCCTTTATTAATGTCTGCCATACTATGCACGCGAAAAAAGGATACCTTGATACTTGGATGGGAGAGCAATTCTTGTCCTCGGTGCCTAATAATTATTAAAGAGTACGAAAATATAGGTCTGGGCTAAATCCAAACATGAATTTAACTTTTATAAGCTTCTTGCTAGTCATTATTTAATCCCATATAATAAATGGTATATCAATGTATGTGCACTATGCTACGTTTTTTGACGGTATGTGTCTCTCGTTTAGTGTCTGTAACATGTAGGCCTTACCATAGTGCCTCCTAACAGTTGATTTGTTTACCTTTCGTCTACTGGTTATTGCAAGGGTTAGAGTTAGTATGTATATATATATGAAAAACTACAGAAACAAGTATAGTTGTCGAAAGTTTTGGTCTAAATCCTTACCCAAATTCAACTCCCAACCCTAGTGTGAATAACATGTAGGCCTAAACATAGTGTAGTTTATTTGTTTACACTTCGTCTACTGGTTATTGTAAGGGTAATTTGGTCTAAACCCTTACACAAGCTCTTGCCCTAACCCTATTGTAGGCCTTAACATACAGCCTCTTGAAAGTTTATTTGTTTACTCTTCGTCTACTGGTTATTGTAAGGGTAATTTGGTCTAAACCCTTACCCAAACTCTAGCCCTAACCCTAGGGTCTGTAACATGTAGGCCTTAACATACAGCCTCTTGAAAGTTTATTTGTTTAGCTTTCGTCTACTGGTTAAGGTAAGGGTTAGTGTAAGGTCTAGACCCTTACCCAACATCTAGCACTAACCCTAGGGTCTGTAACATGTAGGCCTTAACGTAGTGAATCTTAACAATTTATTTGTTTACATTTCGTTCACTTGGCGGCTGTACTAAGCAGTCTCAGTTTACTCGAGTTTCACTGACCGTTCCACGGCTTTAATCCACGTATGCAAACGAATATTCGAATATTCGATCAAACGTTTGGTATTTGAATATTATTGTTGAATAAACATAATAATAATCTTTTTGCGTACAACTATGTTGTTGTGTATAAAGTTCGTTTGTCTTGTTTTACAATTATTGTCCCCTAATGCCAGAGGTGTGGTTGTGATGACAATCCACTAATAACACGTCATATGTCATTTAGGAACATATTCTCAGGTACTATAAAAAGTCCACGTAAGTTAATCATAACTGGCTATTAGACAAGTGACATTCAATTATTTTCGGTAAATTTAAATGCCTTTGCCAATTAAGGATTTACGGAATCGGCCTTTACACAATGTGTTCTCTTTGCTGCAAATTAATCTGTGTAAAATTACTCAAATCGCCGTGATGATATGAATGACAAATGCTCCAATAATGTAGTTACATATATACATAGTGCTTTAAACTGTTTTCCATGTTTCGATATAATGTTCGTGCTTTGAAATGTAACTGTATAGTATAGCATTTTAGGATATATTTATGTACAATAGAAGAGTCAAAATCTACATATGTCTTCGTTTTATTATTTTACTAGTTCCCGAGTTGGTTTGGTTTTTCCAAAGTTATGTTTCGTAGAGGTCAATTCCAAAACGAGGCTGCTCGTCCTACGGAAATACCCACCATTACCGCATAACGCCATTTGACCAGGAATCCATCTAATTCACATTGTATGAAGTCAGAGGAATATAAATTAAAATGTTTTTTTTTTGTTTGTTCATAATGTATTACCTTTTGACTTCTGAAATGGAGAATTTCTGAGGCTCATTTGGTTAAATTCAGGGTCCGCCACGGGTATTGACTCCGACAAAGTAGGATTAAAATGCCCCGGCTATTACTTTAGCAAATAATAATAAAAGTTTACTACAACTTTTAAAATATATATTTTGGTAATCGAATATTCGAATATTTTTGATCGAAATAATTACCGAATACTCGAATATCAATTTTGCCATTCGTTTGCATCCTTACTTTAATCCCATCATTTATCGGTAAAACGTTTTTAATGCTTTTATGGTCTCTTTTCTGTGTTTTTATTTATGCATGTGTTTAGTTCTTACCCGTTTGGGCCCTTGCCATGCGCATTTTATTATTGTCCCTGTAGTGTCCACTATTTAGCTGGTCATTGGAACCTCATACACTTGAACTGTGTGAATAACCTCTCCTTATTCAGAATGGAACAGTTCAAACATATTGTCCAAAAATGCATGTTATCTGAGTCGGATATTGTTGCAATGAGTATGTTTGAAGAATATAGTACTGACAAATATTGCCTTGTGCTTGTTTATCATGTGTATGTACCATTGATTATATTGTAGTATTTACCAGAGTGAGTGTAGTAATGGCATTTTTCATTGAAGTTACTAGAATGGTCATGCTAAACTTCATATGAAAACATTTTGTAGTGTGTTATATTGCAAGATATAGGAGACCGAGATTCCCCTTGGTAATTGGCTTTCAAATCTCTAAGATCTCGATGACGCTAAACTCTACAGATTTGTTTACTAAATTTTGTGAAAGGCTCCTCGACAATGATGCAGGACATATCTTTTTAACTCAAGAATATACGGAATAGGATGTACGATTGAATTAGGGATATTCAAGTGAGCTCGCGTCTTGACTTGAAACGATATAATACATCCTAGTAAAGAGGAAAAAAAAACATATTTTTTTTAAAGCATAAACACGTATTCTTTAATGCCTGACAAAATGTTGTTTGTAATATCAAAATATCCTGCACTCTAACTTTGACCTTGCTTGTCTTTACGATTAAAACAGGGTTAGAATAGGGTTGAAACAAAGGTACCATTTGCAGAGATCCTCCAAGTGATTAACCGCCTGATTGCGTTTTAGGTCCTATTTAAATTTAAAACATTTATTGGTGGATTTTAGCGATGTTGAATTTAATTAAAATTAGCTGTTTTAGGTACATGTTGTCATTTTGTTAGTCACTGTTGAGAAGATTTATTAAAATGAAAAAATGTGAAAGATAACCAAGTTAAATATGCACCTCCGCTACATACCGCATTCTGGTATGAATGTGTAAAACAAAAACCGGGCGTTAACTGCATGTGAATTTACTGTTTACAACACCCTTTAATTTGCTCGTAAACATGACTCTATAACATAACGGAAAACGGGCATGTTATGCGATAATAAGAAAAATATTTTTTTGTGTTCTTGACTATTAAGTGTCGACATATTTGAAATGTTTGACACTGCCCAAAACTCAATGAAAATAGTGCGGTATGCCCAACAACTGATATTTCTTGAGGCACCCCTTCCCTCATTTACTAGTTTAAGGGATGGACATGCCCTAAAACTGATGTTCCGTGCCGCACCCCATCATTTATTGAAAAGAAGTGGCGCATAACCTACAACTGACATATATTTCAGCAACACATCACTAATTGAAACGATTGGGTATGCCTTATAATGGACATACCTTGCCTCACTCAATCATTAATTGATAAGGGTTAGACATGCCCTACAACATATATTCTTTACCACACCTTATTCCTCATTTGAATGGGGAACCGCGTACGTTACAACAGACATAAATTGCCGCGCCTCAATTGCAAGTGGTTTGACATGTCATTCAACCGGCATACCTTAGAGCAAGCCCTATAAAAAAACTTTGCCGTACCCTAGCACTGTTTAAAAAGGGATGAGCATGCTCGACAACATATATTCCTTGCCACACCCATAACTGATTAAAAAGATGTGTGACATGCCTTACAACGGCTGTTCCTTGCCCTTACCCAGCAGACAGGGAGCGAGTTAGGGCATGCCATACAACTTCTTTGCTTTCCCTTAGCACACCACCAGGTGGAAAGAGGCTTGGTCAGGCCCAACAGCTGATTTTCCTTACCGGACCTCATCACTTACTGATAGAGATGCATGCCCTACAAATAATTATCCTTTGCGCAGCCCGTAACTCATTGAAAGATTTGGGGCAAACCCTACAACTGATGTTCCTAGTCGCATCCAATCACTCATTAAAAAGGTTAGGGCATGTACGTTAACTGATGTTCATTGCCACACTCCATAACTAATTAAAGGACGTTTGACATGACCTAAGGTAATGTTCCTTGTCGCGCACCTTCACTCATTTAAAGAAATGGGTCATGCCTTTCCACTGATGTGATTTGCCAAACACAATCACAAAAGGTGGTGCATGCCCTAAAGCTGATGTTCCTTGCCGCACCCCAACACTCATTTGCAGGGGTCGGGAATACGCTACAGCACATATCTCGTGTGAAACACCATCACTCATTGAAAGAGTTGGGGCATGTGATACAATTGATGAACATTGTCGCACCCTGTCACTCAATAAAAGGGTTGGGGCATGCCTTACAACCTTTGTGCATTGCCGCACCACATCACTCATTGATAGATGTCGGGCATGCCCTAAAACAGATGTTCCTTGCAGCACCTCATCCCTCTTTAAAAGGAGAAGATCATGGTTTTCGACTAGTATACCTTGCCGTATCCAATCACTTATCTTTAAGGGCTGGGCATGCCCTACATCTGATGTTCCTTGCCACACCCCGCCACTCACTGGCACGGGTTGTGCATGCCCTTTAACTGGTGATCCTTGCCGCACCCAATCACTTATTGAAAAGTGTGGTGCATGTTGTACTTCTAATGATACTTGTCGCACCCCGTCACTTATTGAAAAGTGTGGTGCATGTCGTACTCCTAATGATACTTGCCGCACCCCGTCACTTATTGAAAAGTGTGGTGCATGTCGTACTCCTAATGATACTTGCCGCAACCCGTCACTTATTGAAAAGTGTGGTGCATGTCGTACTCCTAATGAAACTTTTCGCACCCCGTCACTTATTGAAAAGTGTGGTGCATGTCGTACTCCTAATGATACTTGCCGCACCCCGTCACTTATTGAAAAGTGTGGTGCATGTCGTACTCCTAATGATACTTGCCGCACCCCGTCACTTATTGAAAAGTGTGGTGCATGTCGTACTCCTAATGATACTTGCCGCACCCCGTCACTTATTGAAAAGTGTGGTGCATGTCGTACTTCTAATGATACTTGCCGCACCCCGTCACTTATTGAAAAGTGTGGTGCATGTCGTACTCCTAATGATACTTGCCGCACCCCGTCACTTATTGAAAAGTGAGATGCATGTCGTACTCCTAATGATACTTGCCGCACCCCGTCACTTATTGAAAAGTGTGGTGCATGTCGTACTCCTAATGATACTTGCCGCACCCCGTCACTTATTGAAAAGTGTGGTGCATGTTGTACTTCTAATGATACTTGCCGCACCCCGTCACTTATTGAAAAGTGAGGTGCATGTCGCACTCCTAATGATACTTGCCGCACCCCGTCACTTATTGAAAAGTGAGGTGCATGTCGTACTCCTAATGATACTTGCCGCACCCCGTCACTTATTGAAAAGTGTGGTGCATGTCGTACTCCTAATGATACTTGCCGCAACCCGTCACTTATTGAAAAGTGTGGTGCATGTCGTACTCCTAATAAAACTTTTCGCACCCCGTCACTTATTGAAAAGTGTGGTGCATGTTGTACTCCTAATGAAACTTTTCGCACCCCGTCACTTATTGAAAAGTGAGGTGCATGTCGTACTCCTAATGATACTTGCCGCACCCCGTCACTTATTGAAAAGTGTGGTGCATGTCGTACTCCTAATGATACTTGCCGCAACCCGTCACTTGTTGAAAAGTGTGGTGCATGTCGTACTCCTAATGATGATACTTGTCGCACCCTGTCACTCATTAAAAGAGGAAGTGCCTGCGCTACAACTTATGTCCCAAGCCTCATCACATTATTCATTGAAAAGGTTTGGACATGATTTTCACCGGATGGTCTTTGTGGCACCCAAACGCTCATTGAAAGATAACATGCGACTTATGTACCTTGTCGCACCAGATCACTCATTAAAAGAGGAAATGCATGCCTTAAAACTAATGTTCCTTGCGGAATCCCGTCGCTCATTGACACGAGTGCGGCATGCCCTACAACATCTTGCCACACATAATATCTAATTGATAAGGTGGCATGCCCTTCAGTTGAGGTACTCTTCTGCACCCAATTCTTCATTACATGGGCTTGGGCATGTCCTACAACTGATGTTCCTTACGGAATCCCGTCGCTAATTGACACGAGTGCGGCATGACCTACATCATCTTGCCACATATAATAACTAATTGATTAGGTGGCATGCCCTACAAATGAGGTACCCTTCTGCATCCCATTCTTCATGAAATGGGCTTATGCATGGTCTTCATCTGATGATCCTTGCCGCACCCAATCACCGATTGAAAAGGTTGGGGCATGCCTTTCCACTTAATATGTTATTTGCTACAAACAATCACTGATTGAAAGAGGTCGGGAATGCCCTATATCTAATGTTCTAATTTGCCACACACCGTCATTCATTGACAGTGGTAGGGTATGCCTTACATCAGATGTACCTTGTCACACTTACGATCGAATGACGGGAACCACCGGAAGAGGGTTGAGTGTTCCCGTTGTTCCTGTGATAATTCGCATTTTGAAGCATTTTCGTCGTTGACTGTTTCTCTCGACAAAAATACCGGGGTTAACGTGTATATATCGAGCCACTGCATCTATGAGCCAGGTAGTTTGTTAGTGGCTTACGAAGAAATTAAAATTTTCAACGAGAATTGGTCTTTATTGATATTTTTGCCGGGCGAACATTCTTCACTTGGCTCATATTACAGTATAGGGTAATTTTGAATTTGTCAAATCACATGTTTAAGGCAATATATCATATTGATGTTATACATGTTCAAGCATGTGTAAAATATAAGTTTCGCTTCTGAATTATTATGACTTTTATGCGCTCTTGTCATCAAGCCAGTGTGTTCTCGACAAGGACCTTCGCATAACGATTCGCGAAATTCTATCCTTAAGGTGCTTCGACTACCAATCGGAATGCTTCGGTCATTTTCCATCAAAAACAAACTCGGATGTATGCCGGTGTATTGATAAAAAATAGTTCGTAAAATAAATAGAAAAATGTTAATTATTTAAAGCGATTTAACGTGTAATTTGTATTACTAAGTTCAGACTGAATCCTAGTGGCGTGTATTATAGCATAACTATTTAATATTCCTAAGAGTAAAGACCTTAGGTTTAATGCTAAATTGAAATTACTACGCACAGCGTAGTTAAATGTAAAGAAGTGACATTGTAAACCGTCCATATTTTTTATTAAAATGGCCGAGGTGTTCCGAGTGTTTTGTTTACATCATTTGCTGAAGACTCCTCATGAATACAGGATCTAAACAATAACTTCAAGAGCTAACGGAAAAAATGGACGATTTAATTGATAGATATTCAAGTCACTTGCAGCTGAACGTATAAAGATATAATACATCCTATTACAAAAAAATGCAAATCACAAAAATCTAAACATTTGGCTGAGAATTTTCTCCGTTTAAGACGGAGTAGTAATATTTTTCCATTTAATAATTACACATATCCTTTACTTTAGACTAACAATTTAATGATCTCCAACCAATGGCAATGTCCATGCAGATGTTGACAAGCGCACTTGTGCTTCTAAACGTCATCGTACTGGGATTAAACAGGATGCGAAAATTGGCCACTCTATCTTCACTGGGACATGCCCTAAAGCTTATACACATTTACGTAACTCTCTTCTCTTCCAATAAGCCTTTTTTCCCACCAGCTAAAGGTACAGTATTGAGACTTGCCCGGGATTTGTTTGTTTATTTGAGTTTATCAAGGTCTGCCCGCGCCCATTGGCTGCATTATGGCTTGACCCCGCCGTGACGCCATCACGACTTAAATTGTGATTAAATGCCATAAGTGACATGCGATAGAAGTGACAGCAATTCGCAGTCGAATCTAGACAATGGAAGACTTAAAGAAACAGAGTGAAATACAAGAGATCCGGGTGCGATACCCTAGCTCTTTGCGAAGAGACCTCTTGGTTCTTTAACATGCTCGGTGTAAAGCAACGATACACGGGATACAACTTTCCTGGGTTGAACCAGTACTGAGTACACCATTTTTCCAAGCACTCCCTTTTAAATGCAAGGGAGCTACTTGTACCAACTTTTAACATCTTTCGGTATGACGCGGCCCGGGATCGAACCACGACCTCCCGCTCCGTAGGTGGACGGCTTAATCACTAGGCCACGGAGACGGTTGGGCCCGGGATCTGTTATCTATATCTGGATAGATTTGGCCAATGAGAAGGCAGTAAACTTCAAATTTGCCAATACATTTATTTTAGTAAATTAGCAGTCAGCCGTTTTTGATTTCAAACCGGTGACCTGGCAGATATAAACAGTGACTGACCCACTTAGTGGGTAGTTAATGTAAACCACTAAAATGTCAAAAGTTGTTAGTATGCACCTTCACAAAATGATTGCTTATGCGACTGTTTCACACCAAACCATTTATTCTTGTTAGTATATACTAACCACCATGAACCATTACATCAAACTCCAAACTCTGCTATATATTTGATTAATGGATTTCAAGCACGTGATATCGATGCTGTTACTAATACACCCATAAATCGTGTTATTGAAATTACTCACAGGGATTTTAATCACGTGATATCGATGTTGTTACTAATACATCCATTAATCGTGTTATTGAAATTACTCACAGGGATTTTTAATCACGTAATATCGATGTTGTTACTTATACATCCATTAATCGTGTTATTGAAATTACTCACAGGGATTTTTAATCACGTGATATCGATGTTGTTACTTATACATCCATTAATCGTGTTATTGAAATTATTCACAGGGATTTTAATCACGTGATATCGATGTTGTTACTAATACAACCATTAATCATGTTATTGAAATTACTCACAGGGATTTTAATCACGCGATATCGATGTTGTTACTAATACATCCATTAATCGTGTTATTGAAATTACTCACAGGGATTTTAATCACGTGATATCTATGTTGTTACTAATACAACCATTAATCATGTTATTGAAATTATTCACAGGGATTTTAATCACATGATGTCGATGTTGTTACTAATACATCCATTAATCGTGTTATTGAAATTACTCACAGGGATTTTAATCACGTGATATCGATGTTGTTACTAATACAACCATTAATCGTGTTATTGAAATTACTCACAGGGATTTTAATCACGTGATATCGATGTTGTTACTAATACAACCATTAATCACGTTATTGAAATTACTCACAGGGATTTTAATCACGTGATATCGATGTTGTTACTAATACATCCATTAATCGTGTTATTGAAATTACTCACAGGGATTTTAATCACGTGATATCGATGTTGTTACTAATACAACCATTAATCATGTTATTGAAATTATTCACAGGGATTTCAATCACATGATATCGATAGTGTTACTGATTTGTACTGGTGGTACAAGGGCAATGTGCAAAAGGTAGCATTGAAAATTAAAAAAAAATTGTTTTACGTTTACAGACCTACCCTATTGTTAGATAGACCCCGACCCAAAACTGTTTTATTACCTTGACGAATTGTATTTATAATTTGTTTGCCTTTTTAAGTATTTTAGGTTTTAACAATACAAGAGTTGCTAAAACTGATTGTTTAGATTTTTTGAAGCATATAATAATTTATTGTTTTGGGTAACAGAATAATCTCAAGAAACAATTTGCATAATGAAAAAAAAATGGAAATTTTATTTTGGCCTAAAACAAACATATTATTTTTTACGCCTAACTAGCTAGCTAATATTGATAACTCGTTGTCATTTATCTGCATGGTAAGAGCTTTGTCCACAGATTGATGTTCTAATATGAACAAAACAACGAAAACTCTTCAACAAATATTAATACAGTGGTGAAATGTTACCTTTGAAGTCCACGATTTGAAAAGAGCTTGTAACGCAATTCAGCAAAAGGCTGTAGCGTGATTGGTTGATTGACATTATCACGTGGTGCTTCCAATGTATTCAATAAAGATTTAAATATCCGTCAGCTTTTGTCTTAGTCCTTGTAGCGAGTTGATATGGTATCAGTTTTCTAAAAACAAATTCTTGACTGTTCCGGGGTGGGTTCGATCCCCATTTCAACAATGTTTTTTATACTTTATTTGTAATTTTTCTTCAGTTTCGGCATCAAAGAATAGAAATATTATAATTGAAGTGTTTTCAGATGCATTATCGGGAAAACTCATTTTTGGTCCTAAAACATGAGCCCTTTAAACAATCTACATACTAACAAGCATTATCATAGTATCGGGATGCGAATTTAAAGGATTATGAAAAAGCATTGCTCATAAGAATTTCACGTTAACTGGTTATAGCAGGAAAATCATGGTCTTAAGATTTTTTTCTTTTTCGGAATGGAATATTTTCAACAATAGGAAACGAAAATAAGTCAAATATTTATCATAAGAATGCAACTTACATTTTTTCAGATAGGCAATCATTAAGTACTAGGCTTAATCATTAAGAATTTCAACTTTCGCGGGTGTTTAAAAGTCCGCCCACT
This sequence comes from Mya arenaria, assembly GCF_026914265.1. Classification (NCBI taxonomy): domain Eukaryota; kingdom Metazoa; phylum Mollusca; class Bivalvia; order Myida; family Myidae; genus Mya; species Mya arenaria. Next base: position 30,487,491 of record NC_069122.1, read on the forward strand.
GCCACTCATCCGGTACACAAACACGGTGTCAGATTTTGCTTTGTCAATGTGTCAGCCGTTAAGGTTGCATTCTAAGTCAGTCAGACGACCCGAATTAAAATCAAAATGATTAAGAAGGGCTCGTTCGCTTCGCTCATCCCGCCAATTCTTAATCATTAAGATTTGAGTTCATGTCATCTAACTGTAACAAAGTCAGAGTTTTACAATTATTACATTTTATGTTTCATTCAATTCTTTTTTTTATGTAAGTGAGAAAACAAGCGAGTGTTAGGGGCACCGCTAGTGATTTGGTAAGGAGATTGGGTACATGGGTGAAAGTGGTGGAAGTAATAAAGAATATGAATAGAACTTTCGGGAACATTAAATCTAAGGAGTCTTTGATAAGGAAATTTGTATTCCTGCTCTCAAGGATTGGATCCCGAAAACATATATGCATCCAAGCTTGATTAATTATTTGCACTAGGAAAGGAACTTGGAGCTGTTCAGCAGGGAGATGACAATTTATTGAGAGGATTACTGTATCACGGATTGAGAATTGATTTTAAACATGTTGCCCAGTTCAAGTTGAAACTATCAAAGATTATGATATGTTCAAGATTGAGCTGAGGAAACTTGAAGCTGAAATGAAGGGCCAAACCAATCAGACGGAAACAAAACATACTTGTTATGCGGCACAGAACACTCCGTCAACACAAAAGAAGGACTTGGAAGACCTAAAGGAGAATATGAGTAAGAAATTTAATGATACTTTGGACATGTACAAACAGCTCAACAAAACGATTGACTTATTGCAGCAACAACAACAGCAGCGGGACAGCCCTAAACACACACAGCAACACTATCAAACCTGCTATTGTGGAAACAGAAGATATAGAAGACAGTCAGGAAGTTCCCACAGAGGAAGCTTGGGGCCAATGAATTTACCGACCTGGACGCCCAATAGTAGCCAACAATTACAGGGGTTGTTGGCTAAGGTGTACTGGACATGACCATTGTGTGAAGGACTGTACATCAGAATGTCCTCAGATGGAGCAGACCGAGAATTACAAGAGCTGTTATCATAGGTGTGGTAGCCATAAGCATTATGTAAAGGACTGTACAGCAGTACACTCACTGGCAATTCCAATTGGCTGTATTGACTGGTATTTGGTAAATAGCCAAGGTCAGATGAACACATTTACGGCGGATCCGTGGTCTAGTTGTAAAACACTTGACTGCCAATCCAGAGCTTGCAGGTTCGATTCCCCGCCACATCACTAACAATACAAATCGTCTTTCGGGAAGGACGTTAAATGAGGGTCCCGTGTAACTGTGCTATATACTAGTGCACGTTAAAGGACCAAGGTATCTCTAACCAGGGTTACAGTGTCTGAGCATTATGCTCCAAAGGCCTAAAATGACTAACACTCTTATCGGAGCACTCCACAAAAGAGCAAGACCCGAGTGCGAGTATAAATAAGCTTATACACCAGCACACGAGTACATATTCACACTTGTTAAAGTATTCATATAATATCTAAAATGAGTGTCATGCTCCCTGGCTTTTGGCTCAAGCTCAACCCAGAAAAGGAGTATGAATATGCTTATTCCGGTAAACAGGCGGTCATTTTTATTCCCGACAAAATAAAAGCACTCGATAATACTGGTTTTATCCTTAATGTAAGCTTCTTGAGTGAAATTCAGCTGAAAATTGGTAAAAATGTTCTACTTTCGTTTGTAAACATGCATGTGTTTGATTGGAAAGTCGGTCTTATAACTCCATAAAGAATATGGTTACAAAATAACCGAAATACGTGTGAAGATTAAACATATTTATATGGCACTGCATTCCCCGATTTCTCAAATAAGCCCTCAAAATTGTGATATTAGATAAAAATAACGAGTCATACTTTCGTTTTATGATGATTTCCGTTCTTTTGCTCTAGCTCGGAAGTGTCATTGGCTCTTTTTTATATACAGCTCCTAAAAATGCTGGAGCCACTGTTTCGCAGCCGTGTTATGAAGGATACCGAATTTAATTTGAAAGAAAGTTGCAGTAAACACGATATTTTTACTTAATGAGACAATAGTACATACATTACAGTAAATCTTTTATCTTTTTAAGCTATTAAATACACGGTTACAATCTAAAAATGTATGTTTGTTATAACTGTGTATGTATTGGTTTTGCATAAAGAGTGTCACTTTAAGAATCTTAAAAATATGATAATTGTAATTAGGTACTAGATACAGTTCTCCCATGATTATTTATAAACCTTAATACCTAATTGATATTGGAGTTAGAAAAGGAGAAAGGGGTATGGCTATTGAAGTGTGGTATAACCACAAACCAAAATGAAGAACAGCACACAATATTACAATCACTTTTTTCTGGAATGAATAACAGTATCTCGTTCAAGGGCTACAACTAGAAAATGTGATTTGGCTTGAGTAAATGCAAGGTATTTTCCCATTCCAGAACAATACTGTCATTATTTTCGACAAGCTCGTTCTCTGAATGATTTAAAAGACTGTGGCGGTATTCATAAAACATCTTAAGTCAGTTCCTAACTTTGGTCGAATTCCTAAAATGTGTATAGTCAGATTAAAGGTACTCGCTCAGGTATTAGTAAAATCGATTTATTTAACGAAATAAAGTGAAGCAAAGTATAAAGAATGTTAAAACTATTAAAGATACCAATAGCTGGAACCCTTCAGCAAATATTGATATTTACTCAAATATCGTCTGTGTAGATCACAATTTTCATAAGCATTATCAACGCTCATTATCAATTAGTAACATATTTATTGTTGCGTGATTGGTTGATTGACATTATCACCTCATGTTATTGGTTAATTGACATTATCACCTCATGTTATTGGTTGATTGGCATTATCACCTCATGTTATTGGTTGATTGGCATTATCACCTCATGTTATCACGGGTAGATGCACTTGTTTATCAACATTGGACTAGGTACGGGTAGATGCACTTGTCTATCAACATTGGACTAGGTACGGGTCTATGCACTTGTCTATTAACATTGGACTAGGTACGGGTATATGCACTTGTCTATAAACATTGGACTAGGTACGGGTATATGCACTTGTCTATCAACATTGGATGAGGTACGGGTAGATGCACTTGTTTATCACCCATGTACGAAGTACGGGTAGATGCACTTGAAACCGTAGATGGGGTACGGGTTGATACAAGTGATAAAGGTCGACGATTGTGAGTTACAGTGAAAAGTGCAATATATTACACTGAATTAGCTCCAAAAGCTATCATTAACAATATTCCTTCTTTCAACCGCGGAAGAGGTACGGGTTTGTGCACTTGCCGTAGAAAAGGTAGGAGTTGATGAATTGTTCTATCAGCCATGAACGTGATACGGGAATATGCATTTGTCTATCGACCAAAAACGAGGAACGGGTAGATGCAGTTTTCTATCAACGTCGGACAAAGCACGGATATATGCTCTTATCTATGAAGCGTTGAGGAGGTACTGGTAGATACATTCGTGGAGGAGGTAATGGGAGGCGTGTTCATGTATCCACCTTAGAGGTACTTCGTGGCACACTTACATATTTAAAACCGTGGACAAGGTACGGGGTGGCACACTTATAAATCAGCCGTGTAGAAGGTACTGTGTGGCACACTTATCTATCAACCGCAAACAATGTACCAGGTGGCGCTCTTATCTATCAACCGTGGACGAGGTACTTGTCAGCGCTCTTATCTATCAACCGTGGACGAGGTACTGGTCAGCGCTCTTATCTATCAACCGTAAACAATGTACCAGGTGGCGCTCTTATCTATCAACCGTGGACGAGGTACTGGTCAGCGCTCTTATCTATCAACCGTAAACAATGTACCAGGTGCCGCTCTTATCTATCAACCATGGACGAGGTACTGGTCAGCGCTCTTATCTATCAACCGTAAACAAAGTACCAGGTGGCGCTCTTATCTATCAACCGTAAACAATGTACCAGGTGGCGCTCTTATCTAGCAACCGTGGACGAGGTACTGGTCAGCGCTCTTATCTATCAACCGTAAACAATGTACCAGGTGGCGCTCTTATCTATCAACCGTGGACGAGGTACTGGTCAGCGCTCTTATCTATCAACCGTAAACAATGTACCAGATGGCGCTCTTATCTATCAACCGTGGACGAGGTACTGGTCAGCGCTCTTATCTAGCAACCGTGGACGAGGTACTAGTTACCGCTCTTATCTAGCAACCGTAAACAATGTACCATGTGGCGCTCTTATCTAGCAACCGTGGACGAGGTACTGGTCAGCGTTCTTATCTAGCAACCGTGGACGAGGTACTAGTCAGCGCTCTTATCTAGCAACCGTAAACAATGTACCAGGTGGCGCTTTTATCTATCAACCGTGGAAGAGGTACTGGTCAGCGCTCTTATCTAGCAACCGTGGACGAGGTACTGGTCAGCGCTCTTATCTAGCAACCGTAAACAATGTACCAGGTGGCGCTCTTTTCTATCAACCGTGGACGAGGTATTGGTCAGCGCTCTTATCTAGCAACCGTGGACGAGGTACTGGTCAGCGCTCTTATCTAGCAACCATTGACGAGGTACTAGTCATTGCTCTTATCTAGCAGCCGTGGACGAGGTACTGGTCAGCGTTATTATCTAGCAACCGTGGTTGAGGTCAGTGGGCAGCACACACATCTAACAACCGTGGACGAGGTACTGAGCGGCGCTCTTATCTAACAACCCTGTATGAGGTACAAGGCGGCACACTAATCTAAAAAAAGTGCATGACATGAGGTACTGGTCGGCGCACTTATCTAACAACCTTGGACGAGGTACGGGATGGCACACTCATATATCAACCGTGGACGAGGTACTGGTTGGCACACTTATCTAACAACCGTGGACAAGGTACTGGGCAACACACTTATATATCAACCGTAGACGAGGTACCGGTTGACGCACTTATATATCAATCGTGGACGAGGTACTGGTTTGCACACTTATATTTCAACCGTGGACGAGGTACTGGTTGGCACTCTTATCTTCCAACCGTGGACGAGAGACAGTGCGGTAAACTTATCTAACAACCGTGCACGAGAAACTGCTTGGCAGACTTATCTAACAACCATGCACGAGAAACTGCTTGGCAGACTCTTGACAACCGTGCACGAGGTACTTGGCGTCACATTTATCTTACAACCATGGACGAGATACAGATTGCACTCTTATCTAACAACCGTGGACGAGGAATTGGATGGCACAATTATATATCAACCGTGGAAGAGGTACTTGTTGGTAGACTTATCTAACAACCGTGGACGAGGTACTGGGCAACACACTTAAATATCAACCGTGGACGAGGTACTGGTTTACGCACTTATATATCAATCGTGGACGAGGTACTGGGCAACACTCTTAAATATCAACAGTGGACGAGGTATTGGGCAACACACTTATATATCAACCGTGGACGAGGTACTGGTTGGCACACTTATATATCAACCTTGGACGAGGTACTGGTTGGCACACTTATATATTAACCGTACACGAGGTACTGGTTGGTACATTTAAATATCAACCGTGGACGAGGTACTGGTTGGCACACATACATTAATCGTGGAAGAGGTACTGGTTGGCACACTTATATATTAACCTTTCACGAGGTACTAGTTGGCACACTTACCTATCAGCTGTGGACGAGGTACTGGGTGGCACACGTATATATCAACCGTGGACGAGGTACGGAGTGGCACACATTTCTAACAGCCGAAGAGGAGGTACGTGTTAGTGCACTGACCTATCAACCGAGGGGGAGATGCGGGCTGGAGCAGTTATTTTCCAACCGTGGGCGATATACGGGGTGGCAAACTCTTATATCAGCCGTGGACGAGGTACGGGTTGGCGCAGTTATCTTCCAACCGTGGGCGAGGTACGGTGTGACGCAGTTATCTACCAACCTCGGGTGAGGTACGGGGTGGCGCTCTTTTACATCAACCGTGGACGAGGTCCTGGGTGGTGCTCTTATCTATCTTATCGTAGTTCTCGTTACTATGTACTTTGACAACAAAGAGATATCCTCGAGATTTCCTAGAATAATTATATCAATTTCGCTTCGGAAATATCGTTATCATGATTTACAAATGAGGCAATTTCAATGGGGTGGAATGTAAGCCAATAAAATCACGCCGTGTGTGGTATTTTCTATATGTAGCAACAAAACCCTTGCATGACGTCATGGTTAATCTAATTTGGAGATTATAAATGGTTACATATTGTTAGGCTTTAATAAAAGATAAATGTTCTCCACTTTTAAAGTTATGAAAACGAGATTTTGTCAAGGTACACTTACTTATATAGCGCTAACGAAATATAGTAACGTTTGTCGCCGGCGATGCCCTCTGTAGGGGCGAATAGCATGTACACACTTAGTAAGCCTGGCTCATCTTTAGCGAGACACTTATTCCGGTATTATATTTGTTCTCATCGTTTTCTCTGTCAAGGGCTACAAGCAGAAAATGAAAGTTTGCTGGACAAGATAATTGGTATTTTCCCCTTTTAGCGACAGCGTAACAAATATGTGGTTGCTGTTTTTACCGGTTTCCCGGACATCCCCAAAATTTAGATCCAAATCTAGTTTATAGTTCTTTATGTTAAAGATTTGTTTCTTTTTCTGAAAAAATTGTTTTGGCATTTGTCCTTTAGCAAAGTTTCCTTCAATCAATTTTAGCATAATAACGTTTATGCACACCGTGATGGGATTGATAACAACGGCAACGGGAGTAGTGGTGACAGCGGCATCAACAAAGGTTATCATCATCATCATCATCATCATCATCATCATCATCATCACCACCACCACCACCACCACCACCACCATCATCATCAACATCATCATCATCATCATTAACATCATCATCATCATCATCATCATCATCATCATCATCATCATCATCATCATCATCATCATCATCATCATCATCATCATCATAATCATCAACATCAGCAGCAGCAGCAGCATCATCACATCAGCAGCATCACATCAGCAGCAGCATCAGTGTTACATTCGCCATTTTTAGCACATGATAAACGACCTTTACAACGACCGCTGGCACTGATATAAGCAATAAAAAGCCATATATATTTAGGTCCCGATTTCAATAACTTCTTGAGTCTGAGTTACCCTCAGACTAAAAAAAGCAAAATCTACATCCTGTTGTAAATATGCTATTATAGAAGCAAAGCTGCTAATCATGGTTCCACCTATTACAATTGTAAAAAAATATATTATTTTTAAGAAACAAAATCAGTTTTCTGAGCCTGAGTCTCATACTAATAGTCCCTGGTTCTTAATTCATTTATTGCAATGAAATCAATACTCAGTGTGTGTATACCACATGATAAATTGCGTCATAAATGCTACGTCGGAAGGCAATATTTTGCTTCGACTGAAGACTTGAAACAATGATAACTTTTCATTTTCTTTACTATTTTAAATGAAACATAGCGCAGTCTACGCCGCTTACGGAGCCCCACCTTCGGTCTTTTACCAAATTTTGATTGAGAGTTTAGTTTCTTATAACACTTCGACAAACCATTTCACGATACGGCCGTCTGACGGAGCACTGTCAAAATATTGTTTGGGAAACAGGTTTGTCGAAGTGTTTGATGAAACTAATCACCTTATGAAACTCCGGTTATAAAACAACGGTGGGGCTCTTTAAGATGCATAGACCTTTGTTTCATTTAAAATGGTGCAGTAAGCGAAAAGTTGCAAAACATTGCCTTCCGACGTAGCATATATGACGTAATTTATCACGTGGTATACGCACACTGATACTCGGATGACACAACATGAGTTTCAGATGATATCAGTTTTGTACGGAAGCGCGTAAGTGCTAACTGGAAATAAATCGAAGCAGATATATCGACGTCTCTGTCTGCCAATTTAGTAGAAGAATTTACTAATTCAAAATTTCGACTTATTGGAACTTCGGGTTGAAGGTTAGGCTACTAATAGTCAGTAGGTGAGTTAACACTTTAACTAAACTAAGTCGAAATTTCGAGGTACCAATTAGCTGCAACGTTCTTCTTTCTTAATTGGCAGTAAAAAGCTTCCGTAGTTTTCAGCAAATGAACAAATTGAAATGCATCATGCATAGACAAAGAGTTACAACATACATGTATTTAACGTCATACGGAATCATTTCTTTAATCAGAAACAACGACAAAAACAACACAAACAAGGGAGTGAGGGTGGTGTAGCCACATCCTCGCTGTGAACATTTTCATCCTTTGAACTTTTACATGCGTTATAATTCTTTCTAGACACATATAAAGGTGATTTGTTTCAAAAATCTTCATTGTCTTAATAAGTTCCCTTATCAGAATAAAATCCAAAAGAATACTTAATAATACTATTTTCGTCCATCTATGTATTCAATAACTTGAATCTTTGCTCACAATAACAGTCTCAAAGCACGAGTCCGTGTGCCTGTCGAAGTAACTACCGCTCAAGTTACCGAAAATCGTGCGAACGTTGTCTGTGTTACTGCTCCGTGATCTGTGTTACTGCTCCGTGTTCTTTGTTACTGCTCCGTGATTTTTTCGTAAATGCTCCGTGATGGGTTTTTTGCTCCGTGGTCCCAGTTACTGCTCCATGATTTTTTCGTAAATGATCCGAGGTATGTCTTTCTGCTCCGTGGTCTCAGTTACTGTTCCGTTTCAGCATTATTTTAAGTTATTGATAGGAGGATTGCTCTACGGCTTTTTGTATGAGTATTTGTCTGAGTTAATATGTTTCACCCAATCTTCTTCCTCGGCGTATATCTTTCTACAAAACTCTTTATCAACCCTTATAGTAGGTGTCCATTCGTTCGCGTCAATAACAAATGTCTCAGTAATATTTGGATACACTTTACAAAAATCGTCTGTTTCATCACGGATTTGCTTAAAATATAACACTTCCGCGAAAAAGTCTTCACCGGCAGACTTAATTTGTCTCCATAGTCTTTTATAGAAGAAATCATACAATGCATAGTCTGCAAATGCGTACTTCCGGTATAAATAACGGTCATGAGGTCTTGGGATAGTCAACTTCCGGTCCCAACCTCGAATATGAAGACGTCTATATAAAATATCGGAAAACTTCCAGTTCAGCATTCTCCTCATCAATACCACTGATTCGTCAAAATATTCAGCTATCACAACTAAATGAAATTCCTTGTCTAGTTTTTTCACATATTTTATCATTGCAGATATATTTTTATTCATGATGACGTCATCAGGCGTTCCAAATTCAGTTGCCTGTCGGTTGTTTATCCATGAAAATCGTGGCTTTTTTGTTTCATATTTTGAAGGGTTCTTAAGGAACTGTTGGATAGGGTCAGTTTGAGAAATATTGTAGACATACTTAGGAGCCATGTAGTTCATGCTAGATTTAAATTGAATATACGGTTCGCGTAAAATACCAATGTACACGCTATCATTATGTAAAAAGCGTTCAAACGCTTTCCTATTGTATATCACATGACTGGTAGTGATGTCAAATGGTCTTTCGTCGGGATTCTTCAGTTGTTTTTCAATAATTGTATCCGATGAGCTGATTATATTTAGCCATTTGGGTCTTAAAAAGTTGAGATGTCTATCAGCTCCATATCGAAATATGATTGACGTCAAAGTGCCACTCGCTGCTTTGTGAATTTTCAAAAACGCGATATGGTGAACTTCCCGACCGTCTGGGAATATGCGCACGCCGTCCGGAAGCGGAAATGACTCGTCACAGGTGCGCATCATGATGTTTTGCGCATGCGCACGGATACTAATATCGCCTGATCCCAGATAATGCGAGTAACCACGTGACAACTGCATCACTTGTAGACTCAATAACACGATCAAAACCAAGGCGATTCCAAATAAAATCAGTCTGAAATGAAATAAAAAAGTAAAATTTCAGAACGTTCATGTACTTGGATAATACAACAATATAGCTTAAACACTATAGAAAAAAATGCATTAAAAGAAATAAAATTAACAGTTAGCTTAGTTTAAAAAAATTTACTTACAACGATTGTGAAACAATTTATTACATCATTTATATTCATAATCACTCTCTTTTACACGATGATACGCGGTAAAGGGGAGGTGGTGGGGGCGAAGTTTCCAGAGGAAACCCACTTGTCCGGCTTGGTGACCACAAATCATATCAACACCTAGGCTACGAATCGAACCTGAGTCGCCTAGGTGGGAAGCGAGTGCGTTAACCGTAAAAGTTACACTTTGACTGACATTATAATGCAGAAGTAATTTACGAATGTTTGCAATCATTTACAGATGGATTAAGCAAATGCACTAATAAGATGGGTCATAATAATATGGAAATGGCATTCCAGTTTAGTGTGGTTAGTAATCGAAAGTTTAAAGCTGCGCTCTTACAGATTGACTGTTGTGTCTTTTTGTTTGCTCAGAATCAGCTGATTTTTGCAACAACGCCCTTAATTCGGTCATAGCAGATATCTCGCAATAGAACAGATTCTAACAGTCACAAACAAAGCCGAAATTTCAACTTCATAGAGCGTTAGTAACATTTTTAGCCATAAAACATCAATTTTCGATCAAGAATATGAAAAACTTCGATCTTATCTTTAGTCAGCCTTCTTATAACACTGGTTTTCGTACATTCACGCAATCTTTAGCTCATTCCAAGACAAAAAAATAAACGATCAATCTGTGTAAGTGCAGCTTTAGTTTTGACAAGGACTTGCTAAACAAAAACTTAATAATACGATCTTATGCAATGATGGGAAAATGGCATAAACGATACATAGATTAAAAAATAACTAAGCTCACCAGGCCAAACAAAAATGGTTTGAGTAAGGGTAACATCCTTTTCAAAAACAGATAGGGTAGGTAGTTTTTTTAGTGTTTTTTTAATTTTTTATAAGGCTTTATATTAGAACGTAATTTTCATCACTGGAGAATGGTGTTAAAATAATCTTAGGAATCAAGCTTTAAAGGTTTTGTAAACTTCATATTAATTTAACAAAACACACACACAAATAAATAATACTATTTTTTATATCTAAGAAAAAAATACCAACTGATTATAAGAACGGTAGGTTCGGAGCTTATTTCGGAGGTATGGTCTGGTAACCCGAACCAAATGTATTTTAGGCCCTACCAGCAAGAGAGCATTAATTTTATTGAAGGATTATCACATCAAAGCTCAAGCTGAATGCGTTTGGATAAGAACTACGATTTATGGCGAGACATAAAATTTTCAACAATGACAAATGCCATTCAAACATATAACGAGCTTTACCTGACGGTCAACTTCATGGCTGCTGCTCGACGATAAATCTCAGTGACGAAGAATGAACATATATCTCCTTGACAACGGTTGTTCGATATGTTTCTATTTAACAACGTTTGTTCGATCAAGAACAGCCTAGTCTTCACGACCTGAAAGATTCATTATCAATTGTAGGAATGTCTTCACGACCACAGTTCTTTAGAACAGCCTTAAAATACTTTCAAGAAATAAGTCCAATGATATTCTCTTAGATCTTATATCTCGCAGATTAATCGTTTTGACAACTGTTTTTTATTTGTTTGTCTTGGAATGAGCCAATTTCTGCGAAAATATCTGCAAACCAGTGATATACGACTGCTGACTAATTATCAGATCGCAGATTTTCATTTTTCCGTTCGAAATTTAATGTTTTACGGCTAAAAGCCTTACTAACTCTTTAGGAAACACATCATGTTTTGAACATAAATATGAAGAATTGCGATCTGATTTTTGTCAGCAGTCTTATATCGCTTATAAGTTGTCAAAACGTTCGGTCTGTAAGAGTGCAGCTTTAATAGCATCATCAATTGTATGAATGCTTTTACTAGCAGTGGTTTGTAGAACAGCCATAAAAAACTTTCACAAAATAAGTTCAATGATTTTCTCTTCAACAATGGCACAGCCTTATATCTATTAATTTTCAAGTACTAGTATAGTCAAACCCCGTTTGTTCGAACTCGCTTGGCTCGAATTCTCTGTTCGCTCGAACTAGATATAAAAGAGCGATTTCTTTAAACTGAATGTAAACAATTCCGCTTGGCTCGAATTTTCCGAGGCTCGGGGTATTTTCGCCGGTCCCTGGGAGCTCGAGCCAACGGGGTTCGACTGTATATGATTTATGTAATGCATTTCATGTATAACACATATCTATATAAATATGTTGCAGAAACCTTTTAAAACACCGTATAAAGTCAGACAAACTGATATTGAATACTAAACTGACAGCTGTGTATCGGTTGCTAACAATGTAAATCACTCGACAAATGCTGATCGATATTGAGAATGTTTCCTTGCGCTTTTCACTCGAGAATAGATGAAATCGTTAGTTGCTCCCCCCCCCCCCCCACCTCTTGGTGTTCGCACATATTTGTCGGTTAGGTTAATGAAAATCGAGGATATACCCCATTTACTCCAGCTCCATATCATGTACAGCACTTCTGACCGTATATACAAATACTATGAAATACTAGTAACACTGATTTCTAGTGTATCACGACCCCCCCCCCCCACCCCACCCCCTCCCACCCCCACCCCCAACACCGTACATGGGGAGAGAGCTTCACATGTGTACTAAACATTAAGCAATTTTAAAAAAACAGGTGTCGTTTATAAGAAAAGAAGTTATGAATACATTGACCTTTTCATAATACATTGGTAACATCACGTGATAATGTCAATTAACCAATCACGCAACAACGAATCGCCCAAAGTCGTTATTAACACTTATAAAAATTGTGGTCTTCAAAGACGATATTTAAGCAAATTTCAACATTTACTCAGTTATGATCTGCTGTATTTCTAACAAGACTTGAGACAACTTTTTCAGCTGTTGTCGTTTATATTTCAAAATGTGAGCACAAATTCAAATATTTCAAGTTTAAAAAATAAAAAAAACGTTGTTAACTTTCATAAAGTTGTCAACAATCGGCCCATTTGTGATTAATACCCCTGATGATAGTGACAGGTGACATTCAAGTCAAAAGAGACCATCAAACGGACATGTTAACTACCGCTTTAACACATGTCGTCATGTATATTGATTGTCGTACGATTAGGTTATGGTGTGGCCATCACAATGTGAAACCAAGAACTGAGTGAAGATGAAAACATTTACCACATTCACCACTAGCTTTTACCGAATCAGGGACCCTTAATTACCTCTAATTTAATTAAGCTGTGCTCCCACACATTGACCGTTTTGACAACTATTGTTTTTATTTTCTTTGAATAAGTATATTTTTGCGTAAATCGCTGGAAACCATTGCAATAAAACTGCTGACAAAAGATCTGATAGAAAATTTCATATTCACGTTTATTTTTTTATCTGTTTTATAGTTAAAAGCGTTACAAACGCTCTTAGAAAAATGTTTTTGGCTCATAAAACCGTTAATATGGAAATCTGCGATATGATTTTTTCAGCACTCTTATATCAATGCTAATCCCAAATAATTGTGGTATCATTTGATATGAATAGGAGTGCTGATAAAAACAAATGCATGGTGACCCCTATACTTGTGGTATCTGTAGATATGTATTGGAGTGCTGATAAAAATGAGTTCTTGGTGACCCCAATAACGTGTGGTATCATTTGAAATGTATTTGAATGCTGATAACTAAATGTAAATTGAATAGACGAAGGTGCAGCATATCTATCGACCGATTTTGCGGGCATCGCACGCCCAAAAAGCTTGATATGCATTGATATGTTTTGTTCCTTTTCTGCATCAAAAAACCTGTTAACATGACAACAGAATATTATGAGGTAATCGGGCATCCAAAAGGTACATGTTTGTGGCTCATGGGTCTCACTTCTTACGGAACGTCTTTGACAGATGTCTTGTATTATTCATTTCCATGAAACAAATATTTTGTTGATCAAATAACGGGTATTTTGGCGTGTACTAGTTCATATAAACAGCCGCTTCAGAGTCTTTGACGATTTTTGTTTTGGTGACTCTACGCGTCCATATCCCACTTGTTGTTTTCCTAGCCAAGAATGACAGATTCCAGCGCTAAGTATATTGAGCGGAAAGATACGGGCACCTGCTAGATAGTTCAAAAATGGCGATGCTTTGTTGATAAATCGATCAAAAGTTGTGATTCATAAAACACTTGATTGTAATAAGAGAAAGGTATTGGCTAAAAATAATTTATGTTTAATTTTTGTGTTTTTATTTAACAATACAGTGTTAAATATTGTGGAGTTACAGTTGAATAATATATTTTACATTGGTATGAATCAGTCGACTTGGGGCGTTTAGGGAACAAAATGAATATCCAAATGTTAAAAAAAGTTTCCTATACGCATTATTGTGGCTTGGCGTTTACACGGCGAGATTAACCCTTGGATATATAAACGTCAATACTCAATGGGGTAAAATTAGCCTTCAGGGATATGCTATGTCATATAAACGCAAAAGTTGATTTGCCACAGGGGGTATTTTGAATTTGGCTGTGGCGGACAGGAAATAATTGACAAATAAAATATACTTAAGGAAGGGAATTGTTTCAAATATAACTACTTATTCTGTCAATTTCTTTTGTAAATGCTTGGCTTATGGTTTCTACAGAGGACAGAGATGTTTGACCAGCCTTATGCCAGATTTAACTAGTATCTAACACAGAGATCTGATAAGACAATTATGCAATAAGATTAAGATCAATACACAGAAGTTGTGTACTATACACGATTGGGGGGGGGGTCACTTATAGAGGGATTCACCAGCTATGTGTATTGATCTTGATCTACTTGCCTTGATCCCACTTATCAGATCTCCGATCTAAGTATCCTGCTGTGCAGTTTTGGAGGTGTAATTATAGAAATGGACCCTAAATGGCCCTGAGCCAATAACCGAATTCACAGGAAATTAGCCCCTTCTGTGACACCAGCGCAATAAAGAGGCGATACCGGCACAGCAGTAAATTATCATGCCAAATATTCCTTAAACTAGGCGTTTAAGGAAGATCTTAGTGTTAATGTGTTATCATCTGGTCTTGTCCCTATACAAGATTTCATTATATTCCATTATCGTATTTTTATTGTTTCTATTGCACCTATTCGACAGTAGAACAATGTACAAACACAAACTCTAATCAGAACAATAATTGTTCACGACCCAGTGGGTCGTTGTGTTTAATATACGTTATCAAGATTAATCGTTGACGCGTGCCTGTTTAGAACATAGGGTTATCTCTTTAAAGTGACTCGCTCAAGTTATTGGACAAAAAACTAGTGTTCCCGGTAATGCATCTGAAAACACTTATTTTATCATTAATCTACACTATGATGTCAAAATTGCAGAAAAAATGCAGTTAAAAAACATTATAAAAAAGTGTTTTGGTTTTAGTGGGGTTCGAACCCACACTGGTCAAGTCAAGAAAAATGTAGAAAACAGCCAGGTAGTCCACACGGCCACAGACACAATAACAAAGATGGTGGATATGTTGAACTGTTACGGATACATTGATAACATCACGTGATAATGTCAATCAACCAATCACGCAACACCACTGCCGTAATTACATTTCAATCGCGTAATAAACGCTAATGAAAATTGAGGTCTTCAAAGACGATATTTGAGCAAATATCAACATTTGCTGAAGGGTTCCAGCTTTTGGTATTTTGTTTTAACACTCTTGATTAATTCAAAAAAGTGCATTTTACCAAGTTGAACCATGAGCGAGTTACTTTAATGAAACAGTTTTGAAGAAAGGACGATATAATAGAAACGCCAAAATCATTAAGATAGGGCAAATCCTTGACGTGTCCCTGATATGAAAATGACACTAGGCCAATTGCTCAATTTTGTTATTGTTAACAATCGTTTAACAACATCGCGTTTAAACGTTTAAACGTGAACTATTTGATAAAGTGCTCATATATTTTAATTTAAAGAAGTACAGCTGAAATAATTGTCTAAAATTTTGATTAAAAACAGCAGATCAAACGGGTATCCATAAAATTCCAAAAACAGTAACGATTTTAAAGTCAAGAACGAGGACGTTTACAATCCGCCCACTACTAGCTGCATTGAAATAACTAGGCATTGACTTCAAGAAATGTCCAAGAAAAATACAATACGAAGAAAAGAAAACAATAATGCATGAATCGTTGATCTGGAAAACTGTATCTGAATTATAAATCGAATATATATAATAAAAAGTTTTACAAATTTATGGCTATATGTTATATTGTTTAACGTAAAAATGTTTAAAAAAAACGTTGAAACAGAGCTAACAATTATCTTTACATATATAAAAATGAAGGTGTACCTTTCTCGTTTATTCGTCCATCCATAGATACAACAATAAGTTCAGCAATATTTCAAATTAATCCTATTCATATTCTAAAAGGCGTACTATAGTAATGCCTAGAAAAACTCAAGTAGCAGCAACTTTATAAAACGTAATACTTCGCAACACTATCGCGTTGTCAGTTTTATTGAGTGAATATCTTTAAGCGTACCATATGTCAACAATCTATACATAATGATGCGAATACTATTTGCCAATATCTAATCAGACTATAGCTATATCTCTGTACGTGGTGACAAGTCCTTATTCCTTTAAAGGCGCATGGTTGATGTGATAGTAGAATGTGGTTATTATTGATTTCAGTGTTTAAAGATCAAGCCGCAACATTAGGCTACATTATGGCTTCATCTTATCACGACTTAAAGATGCACTCTCTCAGTTTTACCACTTTTACAACTTTTTTATGTTTTGTCTTGGAAAGAGCAAATTTTTGCGTAAATATCTGTAAACCAATGATATAAGGTTGCTGATAATAAAAATCAGATCGTAGATTTTCATATTTCAGTTCGAAAATTAATGTTTTATGGCTAACGGGTTAAGAAAAATGCATAAAACATCAATTTTGAACTTAAATATAAAAATCTGCGATCTAACTTTTTTGTCAGCAGTCTTATATAACTGGTTTCCATAGGTTTTCATAGATTTTCGCAAAAAAAATGGCTCCAAGACAAAAAAAAAGTTGTCAAAACGTTAAATCCGTGAGAGTGCAGCTTTATAGGGAAACGATTTAATTGTTTTTATTCTTAAATGCCTAGTTTAAGGAATGTTTTGCATGACAACCTGCTGTGCATTCCTGCTAATTGCACTGATGTCACAGTAGGGGCCAATATCCTGTGTATTTGTTTATTGGCTCAGGGCCATTTATGGTCCATTTCCACTATAAAACCTCCAAAACTGCACAGCAGGATACTCAGATCAGAGATCTGATAAGACAATTGGGCAATTAGATTAAGATCAATACACAGAGGTTGTTCACTATACACGTTTTGTTGTTGTTGTTTGTTTTTTTACAACTGGAGAAGGATTAAACTAGGCCTTTAATGCATTGTTATGTTTACCTTCATTTGACTTTAATGATCAAAACAAAAAAGAATATTATTTGAGTGCAGCTAAAACAAATATTTATTTTGTTATTATGTAGCATTTTTATAATGGGAATTTGTAGCCACGTAGTAGTAAATTGAAAGACAAACATTTATAAAGGCTAATATTTTTTATCTGTTCTCAAACCATTTGTTTTGTTTTTGATCATTATAATTAATGATGCACTCTTACTCAAAAATAAGATTTACCACAATTAATAATATTGTTTTAATATTCCAAATAGGATGAATAAATGTCAAAAACAATTGTCCTTATGAAGGATACCGAGCATATAAAAAATGAGCATAAAACACGGTTTTTCAACCTTATGAGACCATAGTAAACCACAGTAAATCTTTTAGCAATCAACAATCATTTAATATTTTTGCGCTTTCTGCTATTAAATACATGGTTACAATCTTGTTATCAGTAATTAATATTTTCCATAAATGTATTATTTAGTAAGTTGTTTTAGGTTTATCAGTCAAAATTGATGTTTGTTATACATGTTTATGTATTGATTTTGAATAAGAGTGCCACTATAAGTTCAACATATACTGTATTATTATTTATATTTATTGTATCAACATATTGTGTGCCCCTTTAAAGTATATTTAAATGCCAAAAAGGGAAATGAGTTCGAAGTGACTGCAATTCCCAGTCAAATTGGGATTACCCTAAGGTACATTATTAGGGGTGCTGGATGGCTGTTTGAGTCTATTTATACTCGCACTCGGGCAAGGCCCATTCAGCGAGTAATCCGATAAGATTATTAGTCATATTAATAAGAGGCTTACAGACTTCAGTACCGAAATAAGGTATCGTCAGATCTACTTTTGGAAATGACACGTTAAAAGCATTAATGCGCCGGGGTTACAGTATGGGACTTTATGGGAGGTGTTATGCGGTTTAATATAGTGCGAATCAAAATACCACTTTATTTTAATACTTGATAAGAGTGCAATGTTAATCTTAATTTGAAAGCAAACCGAAGAATCTTAATTAAATTTAAGTGAGGAAACGAGGGGAATAGATAATAACGCCGAAAATTGAAATGTGTTGACTAAAATAACCTGTCTTATTTTATTTACTACAAATAGTCAATACGTCCTTAGCCTATATCGGGTTTCATAACTTTTTTAATTAACTTTACACTAGCAATTCGCTTGAAAGATGAAAGAAATATTCATATTGTAGACTAGTAAATTTCGGTTTATCAGTTATTATTATTATGCAACTAACTAATTGTATTAAACAATGATATATCATCAGTTTACATTTCTTATCGGTTACAATAACTGTAAAATCACGCTTGTCCCGCCTAAAGCCTTTCAACGCTATCATGAAATATAACGAGGTACTTCAAAAATAAATGTTATCAATGATATTAATATATGATATTATTGCCGCCATTTTATTATGGCAATCCTATTCTAACTCATCGGTCAAGAGCCGTCTTAGTCATACACCTTAAAGGCTTACTTTAAGGAAGGTTTGGCATGATAGTCCCCTGTTGTGCATTTCCTGCTAATTACACTGGTGTCACAGTAGGGGCCAATTTCCTGTGTATTCGTTTATTGGCTCAGGGCCATTCAGGGTCCATTTATATAATAAAACATCAAAAACTGCACAGCAGGATACTCAGATTGGAGATCTGATAAGCCGTATTGGCAATAAGATTAAGATCAATTAACAGAGGTTGTGTACAAATACACGGTTTTTTTTGTTGTTGTTTTTTTTTTTTTGGGGGGGGGGTGGAGGTGTCACTTATAGAAGGCTTAAACTAAAATTATAAGCAGAATCTATGCAATTAATATACTTTTTTCTCATTTATTTTGAAGATAGATATTATAATAGCTGAATAACAATCCCCAACATGTTATAAATAAAAAACATATCTATATTGTTTCATATTTTCAGAAGATCAAAAAATTAATCGCGCACGCGTTATATATTAATACACTTACGATATCGTTAACTCCAAAATCGAGATATCGCCTGTAAATTTACGATCTTAAGCCTAAATTAAGACCTTTACTGAACATGACTCAAGTGTTTGAAACAACAATGAAAACGTCCTTCAATTTTGAAGCGGCGCATATACTAATCTCATATGCTCTGGCCAAAATTATTTGGACGATGAAATGAGGTTTGCCAGTATAGCAATCGTAAGTTTTAAAACTCGAATCGAAACGTCCGTTCAAACAAAAACATTTATGTAGAGTTCACTGATATGACTCGAACTTTATTTTAATGATGCAATCCTTGGCCAAAATTTTCACTTGACGGAATATTGTAGAACGAAGCAAAGCTAAATATTCGGCCAAAGATTGCATATCATTAAAATACAAGAAAATCTAAAATATTACACACGTGAAGAAGCAGAACATCCCATAGTCTTAGCTTTTAGAGGCTAAGAAATATTTCCATATATTTTCTGTAAAAAGAGTTAGTTAGAAAATAACGTCACTTGTTTGATTACATCGGTTGTGACCCGTGGTGACTCATTGGCTGATATAAAGGCATTCGCGCGGCATTTCGCGCTGAACACTAAGGGCGTTTTTGTTGGTAATAATCTGGTTTTGGTTTTATATCGGTTTTACGAACTGTGTATTTGTTGTAACAGTTTCAAACAAAACCAAAACCAGTTTTAATCGTTTCATTAACGAAAACTAAAACCGGTATTTGAAACTATCGAAACCCCTACCGGAGGCGGTTTTATCGGTTCGTTCCAGAAAGGTAGCCTTAATGTTTGATCTTCTAAACGACAATGCCGGCCCTACGACTTAATCGTGTATACGTCCATAAAAGAATATGGCATAGGTTAAGACAAGTTACACATACATGACTGTCCTTTTGAAATCCAAAACAATCCCGAAGAAATCTAAACTGGTACCGGTGAAGTCCAAAATGGTCCCCGTGAATTCGAAAATATGCACGTATTACTTAAACACGCTATTAACAAAACATTTACGTTTACATTACAACAAATAATGATGTAAACTATTCAGTTAGATATTGGCTAAATCTATCAAAGCCACAACCTTTAACACAGACGATCTCTTATCTAAGGATTGAACAGTGCACGAATTTATTGATAAAGAAATAGTCATCTGATTTCCCATTTGGGCCCATTTCATTAGGGCTTTAACTAGATAAGACAGAGAACGCATCTGCGATGCCTGGCCTGCATTGGTAGTTTACAAATTACAGCTTTAAAGCTGCACTCTCACAGATTTACCGTTTTGACAAAAAAAAAATTGACTTAAGAAAGGGAGGAACTAGTGGGTCAAATAAGTGCGAACACCAAATAAGTTAGAATTCATTTTGCGGATCTTCAAAAAATGGTGCGAGCTTTCACGGCCTGCGGTCTCGCTGCACTCGCTCCATTTTCTGCACTCGAGCGAGCTGGCCGCAAACAAATGTACAAACTGCAGAAGCACCGGACGATGAACTTTTAGAGTACTTTTCGTTAAAAATCAACAACTTGAAGATATTTGGATTATTATTTATAATATGCATTGTACATATACTTGGATGACATGGTTAATTTTGTCATTCATAATGATGTTATGCTCTTTTTAATAACATAATCTTTCTGATCTCTTTCGCATGAGAATAAATATCAACAAATAACGCATATTTTGGTACTGAAATGTGCTGGCTTGGTTGTATATTATTAAAAAGAAAGTTAGTAGAAGATCTAACGTAAATACTCGCCGTGACGAGTCTTTTGACGATTTTTTTTACTATGGCAGACTCGTTACAGGGATAAACAAGAAATGTCAACATAATAAAAACAAGTACTCCTGATCGCTCATTATTGTAGCTAATAAAAAACCCATACTCAATATAGAGTTTTCTAACACAAAGTAACTCCATTCCTTTATTACTAAAGGTATCAGCTTATCAGCTTATCAGCTGATATTATGAGCTAGTATTTGTAAGTATACAGCTCTTAACAATATATTAATTTCAACTACATCGTATGGAATGTTTTTCTGGGAAAAGTCAAACCAGTAGGCAAATTTTGATTTGCATAAATAGTAGTCAAGTCTTACTGAATATCCGTTGAGTGATGATCGAGTGCCTCTTTTTGGAATGACTCTTGATCCAAATTTACAGCCCTACTCTTCTTGCTGTGGATAAGATAAATAACATTTCTATTTTAAGCTGCACTCTCACAGATAAGCCGTTATCACAACTTTTTAGTATTTTTTTTCTTTGGATGAGCCAAATTTTGCTTAAATATCAGTGATATAAGACTGTTGACACGAGTTTCATATTTCCGTTCGAAAGTTAATGTTTTATGGCTAAAAGCGTTACTAATGCTTTAAAAAAATGCATAAAACATCCTTTTTTGAACATAAATATGAAAACCTGCGATCTGACTATTTGACAGCACTCTCAGTCTTAAATCGCTAGTTTCCATGCATTTACGCAAAAAATGGATCGTTCCAACACACAAACAAAAAAATTGTCAAAACATTCAATCTGTAAGAGTGCAGCTTTAAATTAAAAGCATTCGTATTGTACATAAGCGATACTATTTCCCGGTCTCTCCTCGTAAAATCCGGTCTCATCCGGTCTCATAATTCCCGGTTCACTTATGGCCCCAGGCAACGCATTGTAGTGCCGATGTATGTTAAACTAATTTGACAGTCTTATTTGCTTTTATATGTTTCAAAATGGAATAATATATATATATAAACATTATATTTTAATATATGCAATTTGTTATAGGTGTAAACTATTTATGCAATTTGTTATAGGTGTAAACTATTTATGCAATTTGTTATAGGTGTAAACTATTACGTCTCCATTTTTCGTGCTATTCGCTAACATTGAATACATTCGAATATCTTCGTCATTATTACACAACTTTAGTAAAATATTTTTGTCTCCTGCAACTTTGCAACGAATTTCCAACTGTTAATGAAATATGATGCTGATTATATTATTTATTTTCAAATTTGGTTATATGTTTAAATCATAGTATTTTTGAACTTTATTAGAGCCTTTGCATAACAATCATTTATTCTATTAATATCATTGCCTTTATAATTAACAACAATATTGTTATACTGAATATGAATTTGAGAAATTATAGGTATAGACATAACTAAATGTATGAACCGAACAGTAGCCGTGCGTGTGTAATAAAACTGGCTTATCCGTTTATCATGTCCTTAACTAGGGACAGGCGCTAATCTCTGACACGCGTTGTATAGTGCATTGACAGCTTTCATGGTATGACATTATTGTATATTGTAATGAACCTGTTATGAAGAGTTCCTTGAGAAAATATAATAAGTATGATAATAATTAATTACCTACTGAAATATTCGGGAGGCTATTTTATAAATGAAATATAACTTACAAGATACATGTACATGAATCTTTATTTAAAGTCGAGTACTTTTTATCAAGAAACATTAGCTAAATGAGCATTTTCCGACATGAATGACCTGGAAACAACAACCATCCTCAGTTCAAATACACTTTTATGGCACGAATCACTGGACAACTAGCATACAGACGACCAAAGGTACTGATAGCAGTTATAACTTTTACATGTTAGGGGAAAGCATAAAATTACCAAAGAACAATATTCAAATACAACTAACACAAATTTATAAAAGTAACACATCTCAGCTAATGAAGTTCCGCGAGTTCAACAACAACCAAATGTACATGACTGTGGTGTCTTTGCAATTGCTTTTGAATTTTGTTTTTAGAATGGCTATGTTAATACAAATGTCAAGTTCGTTACGTAAGTGAAATGAGGGAACATCTAGTTAGCCGTCTAGAAAAAATATCTGTTTCCTAAAAAATGAAAAGTCGCGATCGACAGCGTTTTCTGGTATCCCTAAAACTTTCAAAATAAAAACATTCTGTTCATTTGAAATGCTAGAATGCGTCGTTATGTTAGTTATTTGCGATAATAGAAAATGCAGAAAAAGATTCCACATGAAATGCGTCGGCATAAAAATTAAACATAGACGATCAGTCAGTTGGCAGAAATACATTAGACAACTGGTGGTGGCAGTGCATTGACGGCAACAAAATCAATAGTTAAAGATGCACTATTACTCCCAAATGATTTATACTACAATCCATGCTGGTGTTTTTTTAACTTACCAAACATGATGAATACACATCTCATAATGGACATCGTGATGAATTTGAAAGAAAAGTGAAAAAACAACACTGTAAACATTTTAGTATTCATCAATCATTTAATATGTTTGCGTTTTCAGCTATTAAATACACGGTTACAATCTTATCAGTAATCTATATTTTGCACAAATGCATTATTTAGTAAAAGGTTAAAGGTTTATTACTCAAAATGTATGCTTGTTATAAATGTGTTTGTATCGATTACAAATACGAGTGTCACTTAAACAAAAAATGTTAGAATTCCTGAAGTATTGAGTTGACTTGCAAAATTAATTTACATGTATTCATGCATTGTTTCTATTTGTATTTCTATTATCATTAGTATACTTATAACTGAAGTTAATATCGAAAAATCAAAATAATGTGTTTGTTATCATGAGTCATTACATTAATCATAGTACATGTGTATATTTCATTTCTTTTTATCTTTGCCTTAATTGTTTTATTGATACAAAAGCTAATGTTTGTTTTGTTAACAACGTAAATCAACTTGCAATCCTTCCCCCCCCCCACACCCGCGGTCATTCACGCCCGATACGTACTATACAATTTTGAAAACAGAGACCGGATGAGACCGGGACCCGGAAATAGTATAGTATGTTTTATATGATCTACATGAACACCAGTAAATTGTAGCTACATTTTCGTGTTAACATTTATTAATTTACTTATACTTACTTATATATTATCCTAAATATGATATAACTATATTGAGCGTGTTTCAACACCAATCCATCTGCCCCAAATAATAGTGTTGACTGTTTCACTTTTGACAGCAGACGGATGAACTGTTGAACTGTTGTCTGCCAACAAGGAAAGAAATGTTATTTTTCGCCTATTAGAATGTTTATTTACTCGACAGGCTGGCTTAATTTTTAAAATCAGTTATGACGAAGCAAGGGAGTTGTTTGTTTAGAATCGGGTACGCAAAGTTTTCGTTTTAGAATTAGCTCCAATCCCAATACATTATGATAAAGTGCGTGTATTCGGATATTACATTCGGATAAATATCTCGGTTGTTAACTTGACTATAGAAGATATATTGGGCTCTCTGTAGTTCAAAGCTCAATGATAGAGCCTCTGCTTTCTTGAAAGACACTGGTTTCAGACACTGACTTTCATAGCAAAGACGATTATAAAAAGGAAGAAGTGGTAGTGTTAGTCGATACAAACAGCCACTTCAGAGTCTTTTTAGATTTTTGTTTTGGCGACTCTATACGTCCATTTTCCACTTGTTGTTTTCCTAGCCAAGACTGACAGATCCCAGCGCTAAGTATGTCGAGCACCAAGATAACACGCCCATGTAGATGTCTGAATGTGGACTGCACTAGTCAAACATTAAGGATAATTTGCCTCCCTTTGCATATCATTACCAAATAACCTATATACTCATTGGCTGTTCAGCCTAAGTATCGAGCGATTTCATTGGATATAACAAAAGTATTGATCATTTGCTCAAAGCGAAAAACAAGCATTTGATCTGTCATTTTTACGACAGAAATAATTCAGGTGTTCCCAAAAAAACTTTTCGTCCGGCCGGACTACATCTGAGACAGTTAACTTGCACAATCTGAAAATAACTCAGGTGAACGAGCAATAGTTAGTTTTCATCCCAGCTTTATGTTTGCATTGACAAGTTTTAATTGACATTTCTAATCTAAATTGTTTATTAAACTGCTGAAAATGCTTTTGTTCTTAGTCTGTGCCTATGTTAGTCTACATGTGCCAATGTTAGTCTGCCTGTGCCAATGTTAGTCTGCCTGTGCCAATGTTAGTCTGCCTGTGCCAATGTTAGTCTGCCTGTGCCAATGTTAGTCTGCCTGTGCCAATGTTAGTCTGCCTGTGCCTGTTTTAGTCTAAAGCGTTAGTAAAGCCATACAGTATCAAATATCAAATATAAATGAAAGCTGCAATCCACAATTTTTTGTCGGCAGTCTTTACTCTTATATTACTGGTTTCCAGACATTTACGCAAAAATTTGCTCACTCCAAGACAACAACAAAAAAAAGCTTTAAAAGTCTATCATACTACCTGTAAATTATAACGGCAAAGGCATCTGATATTTAAGCCATGTGCATGATTTACACTTGATACCCAGCTTGTTAAATGAGTGAATGTTGTATTTCTTTCATACATTTACGAGGTGGGTATCAGCACACATGTGCTTTGACATTATTAAATATAAAGTTATTTCAATTTATACATGCTGAGTATTACTATGCATTTCAGGTACTTTCTGTATACACATACCAGATTTGGTCGATATTACCACGGAAAGGATGTCACGAAGGCAAAAGACCAATATGGGGAAGATGGGCACACGGTCATAGAGCCAACCATGTTTGATAGTAAATACATTTTAAAACATCTTAGTTTATACCCTAGTCAGCAACCACAGTACTTTCTTCCGTTACACTTCATACATATTGTGAAAAAATTGACTGACATAAATCTTGTTATATTATATGAATATGCATGAGGCAGGGGAGACAACTCTCTTTCCAATAAATTCACATGTTACAATTAATTACTCTTCACTAATGATAAATCCTGTATTGTCAGTTGTCTCTGCAGGCAAGTGGTCTAAGAGACGGTTTTAAATTTTGTAGTGATCTGGCGGACGGAGTTCAATTGAAGCTTAATTCACCAGAATACTTTTTCTACTTGAAAACATTAGTATGAGTTTCTGAGTTTATAATTATTTTCGCATTGTTTCCTTGCAAAACAAATAAAACTGCCTCATTTATTATTCATAATTAAGATTTTCCTAGCCGAATCATCCATTGACATTAAGAAGCATAGCGGTAATGAGTTTATACAAATTTCCTTTAACTTGATTGTGACGAAAGCACACAGCTTAATTATAGATCATGCTCGAGTCCATTTTCTGGGCAGAAACCAGTACTGGTGTTCATTTTGGGAGGCCATGAGATTGTGCTGCTGAAGGGGATTGAACCCACAACCTCTTGGGTGAGAGGCAGACACTTATGACTCGACCACTCTCACCCTGTTAAGACATCTTTAAATTGTTTATACAGTCAGCGAAATGAGTTTTTTTGGGTGAACAAGCCTAAATTCATATACTTCTGCTTTGCATTATATTTTTATCAAGCCCTGTTGTACAAAACCCATAATTTGAGGAAGCCCAGAAAGCATTTTACCAGTGTAGTGCTTGCTGGCTTGTACTAATTTCGACCACTGATTATGATTGAAGAATTTTACTAATCAGTGTCTTTTTTCTTCATTCATATTACTCTATGATGTTTTATAGAAAGAATTATTGATTTGTTTTTTTTTCTCTATTCATGTTTTTACGATCAAAGGTGAAGGTTGCACTGAAAGGTCATTTGTCAAAAAATCTTGTATTTTGACATGTCAAGGTTGTAACTTGGCAATTGTTAGATTTTGAAATTATTCAGCACAATTGTTTATCATGACTAGACAATTTGTCGCCAGCAAGAGCCATTATCTGTAGCTCAAAGGTCAAGGTCACATTTTTTTCAGAACTTGAGATTACACCGATCCCAGTGGCCCTTGACAACTATGCCTACATTGTCATGGAAACGGAATCAAACACTTGTGTGGTTATAGATGTTGGAGATGATGAGGCAGTATTGGTTAGTTTTCACATTTCTATCTTTAGAGGTTGATTTGACTATTTTCCTCAGAGATTGTAAAAATGAATACTAGTGTCAATTTATGAAGTCAGAGGTTACTCTGGAAGTTTGTCATTGTTTTCTTTAAATATTGATTATACAGTCTTTTTAAAGCTACTTTTAACAGATTGACTGTTTAGACAAAAAAAATTCAATTTTTTTTTTTAAATCAGAACGCAGTTTTTCATATTTATGGTTGAAAATTTTTTTTTATGGCTAAAGCGTTACTAATGCTTTAAGAAAAATGAATTTATTGGCTTAAAACATCAACCTTCAAACGTAAACATGAAAAACTGCAATCAGATTTTTTGTCATCCGTCTTATTTCACTGCTTTCAGACATTTAAGCAAAAATTGGCTCATTCAAAGAAAAAAAAGTTGTCAAAAAGGTCATTTTGTGAGAGTGCAGCTTCAATATTTGTTATAAATACTTTATTAAGGTATTATCTTTGTTACAAGCATACTATTCACATCCACATGAAATGTCTGACTGTATAAGACATGATCGTGTCCCTTTAGTTGTGTTAAATGTTGTTTTTTTCATCTTTTTTCTACATTAATTTATTTCTTTTTCATCCTACTACCAGATATTTAATCTTATTTCAGAGGTTTTTAGACAAAATGAATGTTGTACCAGCTGCTGTGCTAACCACCCATAAACACTGGTAAGATCTTTTTTTTCTTTTTAATGACATTTTTACAATATTTTAAAGGTTATTTATTTAACATTGTTCTGTACAATATGGAGATATATTTGGATGAGAAAACACCTGGGAAAGCCACATGGACAAGCCATTAGGTAGTAGGCTTTCAACAGACCTGATTGAACAAGGCTTTTTCTTTCTTTATTATATAACTATAAACAAATATTAGAGCTTACTGCTTTAATATAACACATGTTGCCAGTAACAAAATAGAATATCGGTTTCATAATCAATTCACCATTATTTGTTGGCATCCCTCTCTATTAATTAATGTATCTTTATTTATTAATTCCTTTGATTTTTGTTTCCCCATTACCGGTATTTATTTCCCCATTTTTTATTTTCCTCTTTTTTTTCCCCATTGAATGGCCCATTATCTATATAATTATGTATGCTTATTTATTAATTCCGTTTGTATGTGTTTTCCCCATTTTTTATTCCCCAATTGTTATTTCCCCATTATTTTTTTTCTTGTTATTTATATATGTATGTTGATTTATGAATTCTTTTTGCAAGGAATATTCCCCAATACTTATTTCCCCATTATTTATTTCCCCATAATTTATTTCCCCATTATCTATATATGAATGTTTATTTATTAATTCCTTTTGTATGTGTATTCCCAATATTTATTTCCCCATTATTTATTTCCCCATAATTTATTTCCCCATTAACTGTATATGTATGTTTATTTATTAATTCCTTTTGTAAGTGTTTTCCCCATTATTTATTTATTTTCTAGTTAGAGATCTACATTATTTGAGGCAATAACAGGTATTGAATGGAATTTCAACCAAATGTACCAAACCTTATGGCCATTAACTCTGCTTGTGCTTACTATCGACTTATGGCCCATAACTCTGCTTGTGCTAACTGTCGGCTTATGGCCCTTAACTCTGGTTGTGCTAACTGTTGACTTATGGTCCTTAACTCTGGTTGTGCTTACTGTTGACTTATGGCCCTTAACTCTGGTTGTGCTTACTGTTGACTTATGGTCCTTAACTCTGGTTGTGCTTACTGTTGACTTATGGCCCATAACTCTGCTTGTGCTAACTGTTGGCTTATGGCCCTTAACTCTGGTTGTGCTTACTGTTGACTTATGGTCCTTAACTCTGGTTGTGCTTACTGTTGACTTATGGCCCTTAACTCTGCTTGTGCTTACTGTTGACTTATGGCCCTTAACTCTGGTTGTGCTTACTGTTGACTTATGGTCCTTAACTCTGGTTGTGCTTACTGTTGACTTATGGCCCTTAACTCTGCTTGTGCTTACTGTTTACTTATGGCCCTTAACTCTGGTTGTGCTAACTGTTGGCTTATGGCCCTTAACTCTGGTTGTGCTTACTGTTGACTTATGGCCCTTAACTCTGGTTGTGCTTACTGTTGACTTATGGTCCTTAACTCTGGTTGTGCTTACTGTTGACTTATGGTCCTTAACTCTGGTTGTGCTTACTGTTGACTTATGGCCCTTAACTCTGGTTGTGCTTACTGTTGACTTATGGTCCTTAACTCTGGTTGTGCTTACTGTTGACTTATGGCCCTTAACTCTGGTTGTGCTTACTGTTGACTTATGGTCCTTAACTCTGGTTGTGCTTACTGTTGACTTATGGTCCTTAACTCTGGTTGTGCTTACTGTTGACTTATGGCCCTTAACTCTGCTTGTGCTTACTGTTGACTTATGGCCATTAACTCTGCTTGTGCTTACTATCGACTTATGGCCCATAACTCTGCTTGTGCTAACTGTCGGCTTATGGCCCTTAACTCTGCTTGTGCTTACTGTTGACTTATGGCCCTTAACTCTGGTTGTGCTAACTGTCGGCTTATGGCCCTTAACTGTGGTTGTGCTTACTGTTGACTTATGGCCCTTAACTCTGGTTGTGCTAACTGTCGGCTTATGGCCCTTAACTGTGGTTGTGCTTACTGTTGACTTATGGCCCTTAGCTCTGGTTGTGCTAATTGTCGGCTTATGGCCCTTAACTCTGGTTGTGCTAACTGTCGGCTTATGGCCCTTAACTCTGGTTGTCCTTACTGTTGACTTATGGTCCTTAACTCTGGTTGTGCTTACTGTTGACTTATGGCCCTTAACTCGGCTTGTGC
The DNA here is from genome assembly GCF_026914265.1 of Mya arenaria. Lineage (NCBI taxonomy): Eukaryota > Metazoa > Mollusca > Bivalvia > Myida > Myidae > Mya > Mya arenaria. Next base: position 30,517,566 of record NC_069122.1, read on the forward strand.
TTACTGTTGACTTATGGCCATTAACTCTGCTTGTGCTTACTATCGACTTATGGCCCATAACTCTGCTTGTGCTAACTGTCGGCTTATGGCCCTTAACTCTGGTTGTGCTTATTGTTCACTTATGGTATTTAACTCTGGTTGTGCTTACTGTTGACTTATGGCCCTTAACTCTGGTTGTGCTTACTGTTGACTTATGGTCCTTAACTCTGGTTGTGCTTACTGTTGACTTATGGCCCATAACTCTGCTTGTGCTAAATGTCGGCTTATGGCCCTTAACTCTGGTTGTCCTTACTGTTGACTTATGGCCCTTAACTCTGGTTGTCCTTACTGTTGACTTATGGCCCTTAACTCTGGTTGTCCATACTGTCAGCTTATGGCCCTTAACTCTGGTTTTCCTTACTGTCGGCTTATGGCCCTTCTATTACGTCATCAGCCGTAATATTTACATAAAGTTTTGATTTAATCTGATGGCAGTACTATTTTCATATGTCTTTTTATTAGCAGGAACATACTAGCATATTTTTGGCACAGTCTGTTGATATTTCGCCACTTGACTTGAAATACCGAACATTTCCGAAGTTTTACAAAACCACTGTAAATTGGAATAAAATATGTATTCTTTGCATATTTCTTTAAACATTTTGGCACGAATAAATCATTTGAAGAACTGTTCATATGCTTGTAAAGACTAAAACAAAAGGTTGTTCTTCGGTTGAAACAATGTCGAGGAACGCGAGTTTGTTCTGTATATTATGAGAAACAACGGGTACAAAACTCATTAATAATTCATGTTTTTTATATACAGTCAAACCCCAATGGCTCGAAATCGCTTGGCTCGAACTCCTCGATGGCTCGAACTTAATGAAAAGGACCAATTTATTCAAGCATTACCGCTTGGCGGGGTTCGACTGTATTAGAAAACCTACGTTTGAGTTCATTTATCCTTCTAGTAATTATATTCAGTTAGTTTAAACATACATTAATTTTTAATTTGTTTTTACAAAGATTGATAAACAGGCTATTGCAACATATATTTATCACTCTCATTAGCACGATGTTGCGCGAGAGTGTGGTCTTGTGTTGTGGGGGAAACCGGAGAACCCGAAGAAAAGCCACTTGTCCGACTTGGTGACCACAAACCAAAGTCACACGCGCCCAAGCCGGTAATCCAACCCGGGTCGCCTTGGTGTGAAGCGAGTGCACTAACCACTGCGCTAACCAGACAACCAATTCAGATGTTTTCTGATCATAGACTGGTTTATCTTAAAGCGACAGTCCGCAAATCGGGCAAATTGGCCATGAAAAAAAAATAGAATTCATTTATGTGTTGATAAGCATTCCTGACTGACGAATCCAAAAAAAATTTGGTTCAAATCGACCTAGAAATGAGTTTTTCGTGTCATTTTCAATATCTCTTCTTAACTATCGGCCCCCGAGAGTTAACGGTTATATAAATAGAAAAAACAGTGGGATTCCAAAGTTCTTGCGCATGCGCAGGGCGATACTATTTCCCGGTCTCTCCTCGTAAAATCCGGTCTCATCCGGTCTCATAATTCCCGGTTCATAACTTATGGCCCCAGGCAACGGATTGTGTTGCTGATGTTTATAACACGATTTTGACAATCTTATTTGTTTTTATATGTAACAAAATGGTATAAAATATATAAACATTATGTCTTAATTTATACACTATTTATGCAATTCGTGTTAAAGGTGTAGAGAAAGATGCGATGCAGTACAAATGCTCATGTTTTTTGCATAAAAGATTGAGGACGGCTAGAGTATGAAGTAACTTAGAATTGCACCTTTTAAATTATGTTATGTTATGTTATTGTTCTTCCTTTTATGTTTACCCCCCCCCCCCCGACATAAATTTTTTTAAGCATAAATGATTACAATTGAAAAATTCCATGTTTGCATATCCGACTCATATCTGATTTACATGTAGTCAAGCATTGTTATTTTTTGTATTACTATTATCAATAGTATACTTATAACTGAATTTAATATGAAAAAAACACACACTCAATGTGTTTGTTATTCATGACATTAATTTCAGTACATGTGCATATTTCATGTTTTTATCTTTGCCTAAATTTATTTTATGTTTTATTTATATAAAATTTGAAATAAATAGTGACATAATTATCATCAAATATCTAATGTTTTAATCAACTGTTATCTTTTGTAATCCTATTACCCCCCGCGGTCATTAACACCTTTTTGATCACGCCCGATAGCTACTATAAAACAGAGACCGGAGGAGACCGGGACCGGATGAGACCGGGACCGGGAAATAGTATCGCCCCCAAGAGTAGTCGGAAAAACCGTAGACCTACTTTCTCTTTTGCCGTCTAAAAATAGCAACTTTCGGCAATTTTCAATTTGTTAAATCTAAGTTATTAAAGCGATTTTTTAAAAAATAATTGCGGTTCAGTCGGTCTGAAACAATGTGGAACTTATTAAAAACTTTTGAAATACGGTTACTTTTGCGGACTGTCGCTTTAAATGTTTTTAAATGGTCATGAACTGTTTTGAGTGATTGAAATGTCATAACAATAAACTACGTCGGCGCCAATACTCAGATGTATCTAAAGGGAAAAATATATGGAAGTTACGAACGAGATACACAAATGGATTTTCAAACATTATTTAAGATGCATTCTTACTCCCAAATAAGGTTTACCACAATTAATGGCAATGCTTTAATATTCCAAAAAGATTGAATAAATGTCAAAACAATGTTTTTTATGAAGGATACCATGTTAAATTTGAGATAGATGAGAATAAAACACGGTATTCTACGAGACGATAGTAGACCACAGTAAATATTTTAGCATTTTCCAATCATTTAATATGTTTGCGCTTTCTGCTATTAAATACACGGTTACAATCTTGTTCTCAGTAATCAATATTTTCCATAAATGCATTATTTAGGAAGACGTTAAAGGTTTATCAGAAAAAAAAAGATGTTTGTTCTATTTGTGAATGTATTGATTTTGAAAAAGAGTGTCACTTTGAGAAAAACAGTGCAATGGCCAAAATTTACATTGTTAGCGTAATTATCGTCCTATGTCGTAGGCTATCACTAGAAATTTATCAAACGACATATATTTTGATTGGAATCAACAATGTTAACATCTTCTAATCAAAACCATAAGTTATTACTATATCGCGAAACAAGGAAGATTTTGGAATGTTTTTTGTTTAGTTTTATAGGTTTTTCCCTAACGAAAAACATGTTTTGGCTTTTGTAAGATGCATATTAATACAAGTCTACTTTTCACGGTATAGATAATATTAATAAAGAACAACTCGTTGATTCAAAACGCCTTTCAACGATATGTCCGTGTATTAATAGACGCTTAACGATTACACGATCGAATTTAGATAAGAGCGCGTACATTTGCTTATAAATATACCAGTATTAGTTCACCCGAGGGACGTTTGCCTATGTCCGAATATCCATGACGAGCTTGATAAGGGTTTGATTTACCGCTCTAAGCACTACAATCTAATTTATCTGAGACTATAGGGACAGTTCAAGAACAGCAATCTCTCATCTGTCTGTCTTAAATCCAAAAAGAGACAGATTGAAAAGAACGAAAATTATCATAACATCCATTCAGATGTCTTGCTTAATATTTTCTGAAATAATACGCTATTTTGTATTCAATTGTCAATTAAAGGCGCACAACATGATGCTTCAATAATAGTAATAATAATAATAATCATAATAATAATAATTATTATTATAATTATTATTAATATTTTAATTATTGTTATTATTATTATTATTATTATTATTATTATTATTATAATTATCATTAATTATTAATATTATAATTATTGTTATTAATATCATTATTATTATTATTATTATTATTATTATTATTATTATTATTATTATTATTATAATTATAATTATAATTACTATTATCATTACTAGTATTATTATTATTATTATTATTGTTATTATTATTTCAATATTTTTTATTTTTTTACTCATTAGACTAAAGATATAAAAAAACCCACAAAATCCTATAAATAGCTACATGGCCACAAAGTCCCCCCCCCCCCAATAAAGCTAAAAAAGCGTCAAAACATCGCTTATATCTGTGTTATGTGTACCTTATTTAAACGGATGTTCATGTTTAGCTCATTAAACCCTAACGAGTTAAACAAGATATGGCTTTAAAATTCAAACAAACAAAACAAGTATATCAACCTATATTATACGCTATTAATGATAAGGACATACCGACCGATAGTCATCGTTTTTTTTATTTTTAACTTGCGATACGGTTAACATGTTTTAACTTCGTTGTACTATTAAAAGTACAAAAATGAAAACAATCTCCAACAACTGAAATAACTTCTGTTTTATTGGACATGACATAAAGCCATATTTCCTTAGAAATGAGTCAGTAAAATGTTATTAAAGAGCTTCCCATGTCGAAATCACTAGAGATTTGTTTAAAGTGAGAATCGTATTTCAAATCAATGATATACATGTATAACAAGTATGAAATTTGAGTGATGAATCTTTAACTTAATTACTAAATAATGCATTTATGGAAAATATTAATAACTGATAAAAATATTGTAACAGTGTATTTAATAGCTGAAAACGCACAAATGTTCAATGACTGGTGGGTCCTAAAAGATTTAGAGAGGTCAACTATCGTCTCATAAGGTAGCAATACCGTGTTTTTTTACACCTTTCTTTCATATTAAACACAGTATCCTTTATAAGAACCATTGTTTTCGATATTTATTGATAATATGTAGTAAATTAAAACAATTGTATTAATTTTGGTACATTAAATTAGGGAGTAAGTGCACCTTTAAAGCTGATTTCTCACACGAACAAAGACAAGTATCATCGTTTCAATACAATAAGAACAGCAGTACTTCTTCTATGCACCTCAATGCAACACTCTTTTGATTTTTAAAGAGTGTTTTGTAGGAATGAAAGCTGCTAATCCATTTGTTATGTTGGTTTTATATTATGATGTTTTGGTGAATTACTCCCAGCAACATAGTGTTTCGGTTGTTGTTTTTTAAAAACATATACTTGCATGGCAAAAACTTAACTCATCATCTTGTGAACTCCGGGCCAAAATGATTCAAACTGCGACCATAATTGATCATCGGTTCCAACAAATTAGAGTCAAGTATGAACTCTAGCTGGTACGGTTATTGGCGTAGTTCACATTTTATACGACTATACCCTCAGCAGAGCTTTTGAAAAAGTGTCTTCTTACGGTTGTAAGCGGACCGTGCACGAAAATTTCGAGTAAATCCACTAGCCGAGGCATTGTATTAAGAAAGGCCATGATAATAATCGTATGTTTATCTTTCAGGAAAATATTTCTATTTTAAAGTTTCTGTTTATAAATCCGTATTTATCTATCAATGCCATTATTTGCTCACTTATATATGCAATACACTTATCGTCGTATAAGACAGATATAGTAACTCGTTATTTTCTTCAAAAGTTTCCGCCATACTTTTATCCTCGGCTTCGCCCTAGCGAAACGGATTCTTACGTCTGTAAGAGGACACTTTTGAATAAAAACTCGTACTGTATTTATTACGTATCCATTCGTTTATTGGACAACTACTGACTTAGGTTTTGACGATAAACTTCAAGTCAGTAATAGTTCATGCATAAAATATAATCGAACGTGCACCATTCCGACGGTTAGTCATTCCATTGTATGTATTAATATACATTCGAACCCCGTTGGCTCGAAGTCCCAGGGACCGGCAAAAATAATTCGAGACTCGAGGAATTCGAACCAAACGGAAATGCTTCCCTTCAGTTTTGAGAAATCGGTCCTTTACATCCAGTTCGACCAAAGAGGAAATCATGCCAAGCGAGTTCGAACAAACGGAGGTCGACTGTATTATTTTCGTCAACAAGTGAAAGTTTCAAGTTAACTTCGATACCAGTCGAAAACAGCGTTTGTTTTAACGTCTGTTTTTATCAGATCAAAATCATGATGTTGCTGCTGCGATGGTTTAATGCAAGCTGAACCGCGAGTGAAAGGCGAACGCACGGAAACAACTCTGAAACAAAAATGCAACCGGACGCCGATGATACGCCAGTCGGTTTAACACTTATCCTTGCTCAATAAAATCTCTTTTGATATTGTTATCTATGCATGCATATGTTGTTGTTTTTTAATTTTCTCTCATTTATATACTTAATATGCAATTAATTGATAAGAAATGATTATGTCACGTGATATATAATGTAAATTAAACTTATCATGTAACAAGAAACAATATGTTTACGTTACTTAATCAATATGTTTGAATCTTGAAATCTTGAATCTCTTTAAAGCTAGTGTTTGTTTTAAACGTGTGCCTATATGCCACCCAAACGTGTGTCATCTAATTATCACACAACTCTATGCAATTGCTCGTTCACGCTCGTTAATCTTTTTTCCAACAACAAAATGAGCAATCACAGTTCGATTGTTGTTTGCAATGTTGTTGTAGATAAATACATCTGTAGAAGGTTTATTACAGTTTTACAGGAAACTCTCGCCGTATTAAACCCGAGTTTTATTCCAGGAGGAAACAAAATTGCCAATTGATGGAAACGTTTCTTGTCGGTCTAGTGCCTTGTTCACTTACCTCGGAGGTCATACAGGAAACAGGCCTCTGCTGAGAGCTAATATTTATAAAGAAAGGATTTATTTTAACCAATTATCAGAGGAAATGTGGTTGCATGACATGATTTCAAATGAGAGGTTTTTCGCTATGTTTGTGAACATTTTGCTACGGGCATAAATATATATCTTGATTAAATTACTTTGAATGCACATTCGCCCACACGCAAACTAGATTGTGCGATTGAAGGGTACTGTTTCTTTCCTAGCCCCTCTTTTCGTTACTAGTTTAAACATTAAAATGACACTCTTATTCAAAATCAATACATACACATGTATAGCAAACATAATTTTTGAGTGGTTAACCTTTCACTACTTCCTAAATAATGCATTTATGGAACCTATTAATACTGATAACAAGATTGTAGCCGTGTATTTAGTAGCTGAAAACGCAAAAATATTAAATGGTTGGTGAGTGCTAAAGTATTTCCTGCGATCTACTATCGTCAACTACCGTGTTTTCTGCACCTTTCGTTCATAATAAACTCGGTATCTTTCATCAAAAAAACATTGTTTTCGACATGTATGCATCATTTCTGGTATACTAATACAATCATATTAATTTTGCATCGAATTCAAACGAATATTATTTATAATTAAATATTAAACAGCACGTGTGAACTATCCATTTGTTGCATCGGAGTGAAAAGTTGTTCCCCGTCGCCATAAGTCAAAAACGTCAAGCGATATACGGGATATTATAATCGGACGCTAAACTGGTGACTTGGGCTGATATTAAATATTGCTCTTATTTGGATGTAAGAACGATGTAGCTAATCGGATTACTTGTTATTAATATCTGACCAATATAGTGATTGAAGTTGTTGACGTATGACGATAAGATTTCCTTAAGTCGCATCTTAAATACCACCCCTGTATCATATCGAATTCGGATTGTAAACACGTAGTCCTCGAGACCGCAGGCTCATTCGGAACTCCTCGGCCAATTTTATCAAAAACGGATGTATGCCGGTACATCAGTTGAAGGAGTTCGTAAATGCTTAATTATATTATTAATTAAATTTAGTGTTTGAGAGTTGTATTTTTATCTAAGTTTAAATTGATTGCCAGTGAAGTGTTTTATTGCAAACATAATTGAGATTCACAAGAGTAATGTCATGAAGTTTAATTGCTAAAAAAAATAATACGCGATCTACTTGCAGCGGACTTAAACGTACCGCTGTTTGAGCATGAAAACCTTCCAAATACATCCGAGGTTGCTTTCGATAAAAATGGCCGAAGACCTCCGAATGACCGCAGGCTTACTCACCGAACGAGCTTTAAAACAACGAACAAGATTGAATACAGATACAATGTTTTCAAAAAAGGCTGAATTTTCACTCTTACGATGTAAGTTTGTAGAATATCTGCAAAATAATGTACGAGATATGGGGAAGAATATGGAGGAAGATATGGGGAAGAATATTAAAAATTTATAACGTCATTGTACATATTTATGAGCAATAAAAGATTATATTACCACTATGATATTTGTTATTAAACTCGATACTTGTTGATTTGAAATGCCTTTTATTCCTCTTCTAGAATTTCCATCTGTTTTCTCAGGATATTCTTCTTAAAACAAACAAAGATTAGTGACCATTGTTTGTTTGCATGTTTGTTTATTGAAGCAAATCAATGTCTGCCCGCGCCCATTGGCTTCTTGACCCCGCCGTGACGCCATCATAAATTGTATGTAATGCCATAAGTGACATGAGATAGAAGTGCCAGCAATTCGCAGTCATATCCGGACATTGGAAAAATATTTAAACGTCTTTGACGCGGACGGCGTTTGACCTTCATCCCTCCATCCCCTCCACCTGACCTGCCGCACCCGATTAGAACGCTCTACCATTGCACTTTTAGGGCGACTCTTTGTACTTTGATTATCTTGTGCCGTAACTTGATTCGGAAGTCATTCAACAATCACGTGTTTTCTTATATTAAACTGGTATAACTTTATTCTGCCTTACTCATAAAGCGACAAACTTTTTTTTTACCAAACATTGGCTATAATCTTCATTTTTCGTGCGTTATTTGACATGTGTTTAAAATAATCTAACGTTCTTTGCCGCTTGATACAAAATGTTATGAAACTCTTAGCGCCCAATGACATAAAATTGTTGTTGTTGCTGTTGTTGTTGTTGTTTTCCTATGGTTTCTATTGGCCAGGTAAAAAGACACACGAAAGGCATTGAATTGAATTGAAATTACACCTTTGCAATTCAATTTCAATTGATTGTTAACGTTTTAATTAATATGATATCTCGAAAAATACTTTATCAAAGGCCTCGCACAGTTTTTTTGTAAAATGAACTTTTTTGTATGACAAAACAAACTGTGGCAAATCATAAGGAGTGTAAAAAACTAAGATACTGACAGCTGTAACCCTTCAACAAATCTTGATATATGCCGAAATATTGTCTTTGAAGTCCACGATTTTGAATAGCATTTGAAACGCTTTTCAACAAAAACGGCTTAATGTTATTCTAATGTAACTGTAAAAGTCATTGTGGGCGTATGGTTTTTTTGTCACTTTTTTAATTTCTCATTGATTGTACCGATGTGGGTTCGGTCCCCACTAAAACCAGATTTCTTTATGGAAGTGTTTTTACCACAATTACGGTATCAAAGAGTTAAAAAGCTCTAATACGAGGTATAAGTATTTGCAGATGAATTACCGGGAAATCAATTTGGTGGCAAAACTTATGCGAGTCCCTTTAAAGCTTGGAAAGCTCACTGGTATCTGCTAAATACCAAAATAACTATCTTGCTCAAACCACTTTGCCTAGTTTTATTTGCATGATCATAAGACAAGCATTATACGTACTTCAAGTACAGCTTATATTGTTATGTTCAATTTTGAAGATCTACAGGAAATAGAGCGGTCTACCTCGTCCTGCGACTCTCTGTGATTTGATGTTTGCGCATGCGTCCGAATCAATCAACGTAATGCACCAGACAATTGTAACCACGGCCGCCCCCCCACCCACCTTCCCCAGGTCCGGTGGTGGTATACCGGGGGTAACCGGGGAAATGGGCCGTGTTTTTATCTTCCAGGTGGCCCCGCAGTGCCGGGTGAATGCGGCGGTTTTGTCTTCTAAAAATATAGCGGGGATTTGGCCTAACCTAGGGTGCCTGGGGTGCGGGGGCATTCGGCTGGGATTTTACCATATGTTCGTCCCCGCAGGGCGGGGATTTTATCTGGGGTTGGCTGGAGCGAAAGTCAAAGTCCCCGCTATTCCCCGGACCTGGTGGGGCCGTGGTTACAGTTGAGTGGTGCATAAAAATATTGAAATAAAATTTGAAAACCCCTCGAATGACATCAGCCGGCACAAAAACTAAAACACTAAGTTTGATTATCATAGTTCAATTTTCTTCCAATGCATATTACCACTTACTGCTTCAGACATATATCTTTACATATTCAACCAATAAAATTGCAGATAGGTAATCATTAAGTAGTAGAATCATGAAGAATTTCTACTTCCGCGCGTGTTTAAAGATCATTCATCTGCATCCGATACACAATTCCTGCGTCAAATATCAGCCAATGAGGTTGTATTACAAGTCAGTTACATGACATAAGTGAATTCTTAATGATTAAGAAGGACTCGTTCGCTACGCTCACTCCGCCTAATCTTAATCATTAAGAATTGACTTAATGTCATCTTACTATGACGTAATACATTCTAATAATTATATTAGCCTTAACCCCAGAATAAGCAGCTTTAATCGAGCTCTGTCGTGATTTTTGTTCGTGCATAATTATATTACCTTTTTTTTGTTTTTACGTATTGTTACCACCAAACAGCCTTTGAGTATGTGTTTACTTTGTTTATCTTTTGTGCAAATGTCTTTGAAGTACTGCATCCTAATTCACCTAATCTTATATGGTAAACAAACAAATACAGTGGCTTTCTATTAAAATATTCTGTTTACACTTACAGTCGAACCCCGTTGGCTCGAACTCGTTTGGCTCGAATCACTCGTTGGCTCGAACTGGATGTTAAGGACCCATTTCTTTATACTAAAGGTAAAGATTCCCGCTTGGCTCGAATTTTCCGAGCTCGAGGTTTTCCGCCGTTCCCTTGGAGTTCGAGCCAACGGGGTTAGACTGTATTTCCGTTTTTATATATGTAGCTAATTAATATGCATATTTATTTTATACATTCATTATGTTGACTATACAATACATGGTATTTGACACGTATGTTTGCCATGAATCGTATATTGTATCATTTCTATTTATTTTTTATAAAAAAATGATAGGGTTGGTGACTTTTACCAAACCGAGAATTTGAAAGGGGCCGTTTTCATTCGCACGTGTATTACACAGGTTAAACAGGGATCAAATGGACTCGCTCATGTTTCAGACCATTTTATTGTTCCCGGTTATGCATTTGAAAACATTTATTTTATAATCAGTTTACTCTTTGTAACCGAAATTGAAAGAAAAATAAACTTTTTGTCCTAAACAAATGAGATTGTTGTTTTGTGAATGATCTTATTTGACTTTATTTAGGCATTAAATGCTAAAATCAGCTGATTGCGAAAGTGACACAATAAATATGCCAAACCGTTCAATCTGCGAGAGCCTTAAGCTACAAATTCTAGATGTATGCACGGAAAAGATTAGATTTTATTGGATGCTTATATTTAACTCATCTGACTATATTGTTTAAAATAAAAAAAGTATGACTTTAGTACGCATAAAAAGTGTTAAAGCGATATAAGCGCTTGTTTAACTAGGCAATTTGTTGCCGGGTATCTTTTTATTAAAACCCCATCATATACGCTAATCTGTATTTTATCTGTAAACAAATTATGTTATGGTCCAAAACTATTGCAAAACCAGTCATTTCAATTCAAATAACGAACGTAAATAACATTTTTATTATGGTTCACATAAACATTATCAGTAAGCAGTAACCTTCCTAAACGATAACAGCGGCAATATCGGGCCATCAAGTATGCATTGTTAAATAATGGCAAATTGCACGATACAATGATTAGCTTTTTCGGGTCGAATGTCTTAACGTGGAGAGTGCAGAAAGTAGATCCAATATTGACTTTATTTATCTTTTTATCATGAAATATAAACACCATTATCTGAGTGTAGGCCATAAGTATATAAAATCTTAGTTATTCCGGTTTCTTATCAGTTCCCATTGTTTGCACAATTAAATCCAGATTAAATTAACAATCCAAATTGCAATGCAAATAGAAATCTTTGTTTGTATTAATAATACTTAATTTCAATGCAGCGTTGTTGTTTTTTTAAATATAGGTAAAAATGAAAGAAGATAAATACGGAACTCAAGGAAACCAAGAAACAATTGAAAAAAAATGAATAAATAAGATATTAAAAGTATCGTTTAAATGTTCTGTATCTCGCGAAAAAACTTTCTAATGCTAGCGATATTATTTCAATTAAAAGTGACACTCTTATTCAAAATCAATACATACACATTTATAACAAACATAAATTTTGACTGATAAGCCTTTAACTACTTACTAAATAATGGATTTATGGAGAATGTTAATTACTGTTCACAAGATTGTAGCAGTGTATTCAATAAGAGAAAACGTAAAAATATCAAATGATTAGTGAGTGCTAAAAGGTTTACTGTGGTCTTCTATTTTCGCGTAAGGTAGAAATACCATGTTTTAGAATCATTTCTTTCAAATTAAACTCGGTATCCTTCATAATGAAAATTGTTTTCGACATGTATTCATCCTTTTTGGTATATTAAACAATATTATTAATTGTTGTAAATCTAACATGGGAGCAAGAGTGCATCTTTAGCGTTATCAAATTATAATACAACATAATAAAGCATATATATCTTAATTAAAAAACATACCTGTAAGGAATAATCCAAAATCGTGGTCATAAGAACGGTGATCGTCAACGCGAAACGGATCGTCATCCTTTTAGACAGCTCGAAGAATTTGCTTGCAGACAATTTCCCGAACTTTAATGAGTATTTTCTCACTAACAAATTACACAGCAACCGTCCTATACGATTCCGCTCTAATACATTTTGTTACGCAGTATCCATTCAAATTCCGCAAGAATGATCTCCTTTGATGGCGTATTTGTATCCCACTTTTCACCAGTATTCAGAGGCCATAAATGTCAATGTAGTTAAGACGTCCATTGGCGAAGAAGCGAATATAACAGTGTGTGGGGTTTTTCTCTGCCGCTATTGATAATGAGGGATATTATTATACTGATCAAAACAAATTACCAACTTTGTTTACAAGCGATATTCAGATGTAAAATATCGCTGCACTGGGTCTAAAGTGTTAAGTGAGTAAAATGTTATCAACGGTGTTAGATTAGTGATCCGATATTTATCCGTTCCTTGCGACAAATGCATCTGAGCGTATGTCCCTTAACAGATATGAAAAAGTCCACAGAACCATATACCAATATAAGACACCAAATACTATTCCTAAGGAAAACGATCTGTCTTTTTTGCAATAAGATTTTTTCAAAGACTACATTAAAGAAATAATCCAAACTTTAATGTTAAAATCTGTATTTAAATCGCATATTCATATCTCGGTCTCACGGCGTAAGTCACAAAGCGCCTTCTTCACTTCTGTATTAAAATAACACATACGACTTATTGGCTTTATGGAAGCAATTCCATACTGCCCTCGTATTGCCGTTACAGAATCTCAAATAGCCCTCTCATAACACGCTGCTGCTTCATTCGCTGTTGCATCATAATAACAATATCCCAGCGGTGAGAAAAGAAATATTTTCTTCGAGCGTTTAATTCCGCAGTTTGTGAGATTTGCCACCTTTCTGATACATATCGAACTAAATTTATGTATCTTGGTAATTGAATTAAACCAATTGGTCTGATTTATTTTGCTGAATAAATTACGATATAAGATACATTTAATCTAAGATATACTCTCGTGATATATTTAGCAGCAATTAAATAGTAATTTGATCTTAACGCTAAAACTCGCCGCAGATTCCTAAGCAGTTAATGCTAATTGAATGTACACTCTTGTTAACATGTGAGCGGATGTTACATTAATAGCCACAGTACATTAAGTTTACATTAGTGGGCACGTTAAACTATAATTAACGCATGTATTATGAATAGGCATTTGCACTGACCAAAAGAACGGCCGGGTAGATTATGTCAAATAGTTCTATTATATTGACATTAACAATAATGATAGACCACATCAAACGGTCTCATTAGTAGTTTATGCATTAGACAATAATCAGTATTTCATTCATAATTAGTGAGCTTATCTTATAGTCCTAATCGATTCCATTTGTCTAAAGGCAGGTCGTACACAAACGCACGTAGACGTTTCAATTTAAATCAGCAATTACTAAGCTGTTTATCCGCTTTAATGCACCAGTCAATTGTAACCACGCACCAACGCACCCTCGCCTCCCCCCCCCACTCCCTCCCCCGCTAGGTCCGGAGAAAAGCGGGGACTTTGACGTTCGATCCAGCCAAGCCCGGGTAAGATCCCCTTCCTGCGGGAACAAACTGCTGGTAAAATCCCCGCCAAAGGCCCATTTCCCGCTATTTTTGGCGCAAAGACAAAAACCACCCCATTCACCCGGCACTGTGGGGCCACCTGGAAGGTAAAAACACGGCCCATTATCCCGGCTATCCCCGGTATACCCCCGGACCTGGGGGAGGGGCGTGGTTACAATTGACTAGTGCATAATCTACATGTTTCAAAAATGTTGAAACATATTTGATAATTGTTCAAATACCTTTGGTGTTCGAGAGTTGAAATTTGTAGTATTTTATCTTTATAATGTATGCCTTATTATAACGATATAAAATGACAGGTCGATATAGTTTTAAAACATACGCGCCGTATGTATGCGAAAGTATCGGAAATACCGTCATGGCCATGTGCGCCCTGTCGTTTTTTTTAAAGTGAAGTCGAGCTAATACGGTGAAATATCACTTAATTTCACTAATAAATAGAGGAGATTTGGTTATTTCGGTGTAAGATCGTATTTCATTTCACGAGTGTCATAGGAAAACATATTTTGAGAGTGAAAATATCAAATTGATGTTTTCACTGTTGTCATTTCACTGATAAAACTCCATATTTCATCGAAAAGGAAGAAAGCAAGCTCGTTTATACCATCGGAAATCATATAATATATTAATTATGTTGCAATGAAACAGCATTTTTTATTTTTCGCAAACATATCGTATTATTTTGCTGTCCTGATTTAATCACCTTATAGCGTTCGATTTCATTGCCTTTTAATCGTTTTTATTTTCAATTTCCACGGCTATAAGTCAAAACAAAGTATGCCACAAACGTCATGTTTCTCTGATACATCAGCAATAATCATAATTTCTTCACCTGGTGACACAGTATAATGTTGGTATCATTTTAAAAATTATTGCGAATTTCTGTCTATTCTGCATTTTCTTGTTCTGTACATTAAACCATTTTAAAAATACCATAATCAAATGAGGTCACCAGGACTGGTATTTTAAAAATAGGTCTTCATTGAATATGAGAACGATGTAGCTAATCGGATTACTTGTAATCATTAACTGACCAAAAGAGTAAATGGAGTCAATGATGTATGACCATAAGATTAACTTAAGTTGAATACTGAATACCACCGCAGACATGCACAATATGCATATGTTTGGGCCGGATACCTTAAAGTGTCTCGCTCATGGTTTGTAAAATTCACTTTTGTAATTACGAAATAAAGTGTGGCAAATCATAAAGAGTGTGAAAACAAAAATACCAAAAGCTGGAACCCTTCAGCAAATTTTGATATTTGCTCAAATATCGTCTTTGAACACCATGATTCTCGTTAGCGTTTATAACGCGATTTAAAGTTAATGACGGCTGTGGTGTTGCGTGATTGGTCGATTGACATTATCACGTGTTATATCAATGTTATCTTAAGAGGTCAACATATCCACTTCTGTTGTGAAAGTCCCGATGGCCGTGTGGAGTAGTCGGCTGTTTTTTTTCTTGATTTTACCGGCTTTGGTTCGAACCCCACTAAAACCAAAATATTTTTATGTTATAACTGTATTGTTTTCTGCAATTTAGATATCATAGAGTAAAATAATGACAACATGAGTATTTTCAGACTAGATGTATTCCCGGGAAAACTAATGTTTGGTCCAAAAACATGAGCGAGTTACTTTAAAGGGATTTTTGTTATTCTTTAAGCGTAACGTTACCCTGATTTAGTTCAATACCTCCTTGACAGACTAACAGGTTAAGCGTAGATAACGAACAATATATATGATTTCCTCTGAAAAAAAAATGAAGTATGAATAATAAACTTGATTCAAAATATTTCAAATATTTAAAGAACTATCTCAGATTAAACCACGCATCTATCAAACTGTTATCAAAATTGGCACTGCAATTGCTGCTAATTTGCAATAAGGATATATTTTAAGCCATTATCATTTTCAATCCCGTTATCGGATAGGCGTCTTAAGCTTCAACTTCCCAATTAGTCGAAGGTGGAATAAGTTTTTCCCTGACCTATGTCTTTCTATGAAATGCTATGAAGGTTTACACCCAGATTTTAAACACAGACGTTTGATAAGCACTCTAATTGCATTGAACCTTTCCAAAAGTTGATTTTGAAATCTGATAAACTAGTTTTGCTGTTTGCTGTTATGTTGTGTTTTTTTCGCCAAAGTTTTCAGACTGCGTGGATGTTTATCTGAATACGTTTCAATCGTCTCAGTTTGGATTCAACTTTGACTGTTCTCAGACTGAGGAAATTATATTTATCATGATCTTGTATCAAAACATCTGCATTACACAATATATGTTTATATTAAAGTTTTTTTTAACTTGGTTGATAAAATATTGTCGAAATGTTGCACCAAGTAAAATGGCTGTGTGAAGTTAGCTTAACATACGACATTGCACATTGGACATTCAAAATCGAATGTTGTGCTGGCACGACATTTGACATTGGACATTCAAAATCGAATGTTGTGCTGGCACGACATTGGACATTGGGCATTCAAAAATGTATGTCGTGTCAGCACGACATTGGACATTGGGATTTCAAAAATGAATGTCGTGCCAGCACGACATTGGACATTTGACGTTGGGATTTCGAAAATAAATGTCGTGCTAGCACGACATTGGACATTGGACATTCAAAATCGAATGTTGTGCTGGCACGACATTGGAAATTCAAAATCGAATCTTGTGCTGGCACGACATCGGACATTGGACATACAAAATAGAATGTTGTGCTAGCATGACATTGGAGATTGGACATTCAAAAATTAGGACATAGGACATTGGGATTTCAAAAATAAATGCCGTGCTAGCACGACATTGGACATTCAAAATTGAATGTTGTGCTGGCACGACATTGGACATTGGACATTCAAAGAAGGTCATTGGACATTCAAAATCAAAATGGTTTGAAATCATCTGCTTGACACTCATTCATTCTTTGAGGTTTTCTAAGATATGTTCACAAAAAGGCCTATTCCTTTTCAATATCAGGTTTTTTGATTGGTCACCAAAAGTATACAAACCTTGCATAAGTTATTTTTCAAACAAAAGTCTTTGATGATTATGAAAGTAATAAAATGTGAAATGAAAGAGCTAGATAAAGCGTTATAGTTTCTGCGGTTTATATTGAGCAATAAAAATATAACACCTTTACTGAACATATTCCGGCTCTCAGCAGGGTGTCCACCTTTGATGGATTAAAACTATCCAAATTGAAATAAGACGTATGCTGTATATCAACAATAAATGCAATCAACACAATTAATGAGTAAAAGAAAAAAAAACAATCGATTGCAAAATTGCGTCCCACCAAACAATAATTCATATTGAGGTTATACAATAACAATTGTAAAGGATCATTATGTAGTGATATATCTACTGCCTTTATGTATACAATGACTATAATTATGTTTTGGATTTCAATTTATTGGTGCTAACATCTGCAACATTTCATAAATAGCGCGCTCAATAATTGTTCAAATATAACACAAACAGTCAAATTCGACAACAGTACTGGTCACGTATTATTAAGCTCATGGACGCGTGAACTGCTAAAATCTATCTTAAAAGATCATTCGAAGTCTCTTTCTATCATGGGTCCAAAATTGATATTTATTAACTAGACAACTAACCAGCACGCCATATTTAGAATGCCCAATGTCGTGCCATTTCGGTTTTGAATGTCCAATGTGGTGCTAGCACGACTTTCGTTTTCGAATGTCCAATGCCAAATGTCGTGCCAGCATGATTTTCAATTTTGAAATCCTAATGTCCAATGTCCAATGTCGTGCTGGCACGACATTCATTTTTAAATGTCCAATGTCAAATGTCGTGCCAGCATGACTTTCAATTTTAAATGTCCAATGTCCAATGTCGTGCCAGCACAACATTCGATTTTTAATGTCCAATGTCGTGCCAGCACAACATTCGATTTTTAATGTCCAATGTCCAATGTCGTGCTAGCACGACATTCATTTTTGAAATCCCAATGTCCAATGTCGTGCTGGCACGGCATTCAGTTTTGAATGTCCAATGTCGTGCCAGCACTCATTTCACTTTTGAATGTCCAATGTCCAATGTCGTGCAAGCACAACATTCGATTTTGAATGTTCAATGTCCAATGTCGTGCCAGCACAACATTCAATTTTGAATGTCCAATGTCGTGGTAGCACGGCATTCATTTTCAAAATCCAAATGTCCAATGTCGTGCCAGCACAACATTTATTTTGGAATGTCCAATGTCCAATGTCGTGCCAGCACAACATTCATTTTGAATGTCCAATGTCGTGCCAGCACAGCATTCGATATTGAATGTCCAATGTCCAATGTCGTGCCAGCACAACATTCGATTTTGAATGTCCAATGTCCAATGTCGTGCCAGCACAACATTCGATTTTGAATGTTCAATGTCCAATGTTGTATGTTTAGCCAACTTCATACAGCTAATGTCCATATCCTTATTTGTTTGTACAAAATGGTAATTAATGCTCATTATTCTTTCATCAGCTTGCTGTTGTATTTGTGTGATGTCTCCAACTCCTTTTTTCCACATGTTGGACGAACAATTCTTCTAAACACAAGCTATATCCAACGGATGAAACAACAGTTTGGGAGAAAACTGTGTTTGATATTTAAACGTACAGTTGTCGGCTGTATTTATAAGTGTAATTCACCAGTCGATTGTAACCTCGCTCCCACCCTGGTTCGTGGAAAAGTTTGGACTTTGAATTTCGGTCCAGCCAATCCCAGCGGGGACAAAGAGCTGGTAAATTCCCCGACAAATGCACCCGCACCCCGGGGACATTCTAGGTAAAGCCCATTCCCCGCTATTTTTGGCGCTTAATAAAACCGTAGCATTCACTCGGTACTTCAGGGCCACCTTGAAGGTGAAAACATGGTCCCCATTATCCCCAGTATACATATGGATCATGGACGGGCGTTATAACAATTGACTGGTGCATAATAACATCCATACTTATATTCTCTGTTTCAGATATTTTTTTTGAAAAAAATGAGTTATTCATGCTATTTATAGCTATGGATAACCAACTATTTTACTTTTACTAATATTCTTGTTCGATGAACGTACCATATATATTTAAAAAAAATATGTCGATTTTGTCGATACTTAAAATTAAAGCAAAATAAATAACCCAACAGATTCTCTGAGGTAATAGCACATGCAAAATAAAAAGGGATATGCACAAACCCTATACTCCCAACAGAATTGAAAAAAGAGCTTGTTAGCTTAAACTATGTCCCGCTGGAGCTCCTTGTACTGGTTTGAATGTTGCTGTGATTTCCAGCTTTTTTGTGATCGTTATACTTTGTAAAGGTGAAGGACAAATGTATGAAGTAGCAGGTGGTAAAAAGCGTTCTAAGAATGGAAGTAGTCGATATTTTTACTTTATACCATATGAGCCGTTTTGTCCTGATTTCTTTGAATGGATAAAAGTAATAAATAGTTAGATTTTAAAATAACCTAAGTAATTTATAGTTTTCCATCTGGCTTAACTTTTATGATCAAGAAACCTATGCAAATGACGGTGAACGCTATTGTTTACCAAGTCGTTTTCAGATATTATACATGAGTTACTTACTTAGTTCGGTATGTCTGAAAGTTCCTATTGCTGTATGTTTGAATGATGTTAGATTGTTGTGCATTCAAAACAGGTTCCCACCAGCGGATCCAGGGGGCGCAGCCGATGCGTGCCTTCTATAAAATCGTCCAAGTATACTGCAATATAGGAGTAACGAGTAATAAAATACGCCCAAAATGCACCAGTTTGGAATGTTTTTAACATTTTCTTGGGGAAGTATCCCCATCCACTCCTGCAAACACTTACAATCAAATACATTTCGGTTTTGAGTGAGAGGCGCAAGTCAAAAGGTAACGCCCCAAAGTTACGCCCCCTCTAACGACAAATTCTGGATCTGCCCTTGATTACAATTTTTTAAATAATAACTGCTTGAGGGTGACAGTGCATATTGCATATTTTGTCATCTGAGTAAAATACTGTAGACAGAGGCGAAGCTGAGTCTGACAATATTCTCCAAAAGTTGACAATATGCACTGTCACCGTTAAGGTGGCTAATTTGTATTTGATTATACCAAACAATACTGTAGTATTTTAAAATACTGGATTTGAATTCACATGAAAATGAAGAGTTAAATATCTTGCTACCATTTTTGCATCAATTGTCGACTGGTAAACAATGCGTTTAGGTGATACAGACTTTAAGTAAAATACTAAGAGTAAATCCCGTATTCGTAGCGTTTTTCCAATTCCTTATGCTCCTTAGAAGTTAGGTATAATAATTAGTGTCTTTTAGGTTGCAATGCCAGTTTTATTAGTCATAATCTTCACATACAAATCCAGCATGGTTGCGTATTTGTAGAGTATTGTCCATTTCATGACGTCAGAGTGTAACAGTGCGGTAGAGGGTGATAGGGCGGGGTGATAGTCGAAATATTTTCCTGGCGAGTTTATATAATATTCTATAGAATCGAGTTATAATATTTCGCTTTGGAATCTACATTCATCATCGTACCCTAAGTTAGCAACAACTATGTACATACTTTAACCAGTCCAATAGATAGACAGATAGATTTGTTTCAGTAAGGAATGCACAAACATGGACATTTAAAACAAACAACATGTATAGTAAATAACATTATACATACATAATATTATCAATAGCCATCACAGGCACACCGAACCAAGGATGACAAAAAAAGAGAAAATTCTTATTTCCATTGTGGTCCTCAGTTTTGGTGGCATGGCATAGGGAGGCATTGCATATTTAAATAATGATATAGCTGTAATCGGAATTGCACAAGTATATCAAAAGATAGTTTTTATGCAATAAAATAAATATTGCCGTAGATGTATCACAGTCACTTTTCATAATGAGCTATAAGCTGAGAAAATTATACATAATTATCACATTATATTATGAATATGACAGTATGTAGTACTTATAAAATGCGAGGTTAAGTAAAAATAGTTCCTTTACTGAAAATCTTTGAATAAATAGATGAAAAAAACAAACAAACAAAAAACAAACTTTATTTAAACTCTAGCCTTTTAATATGCCTAATTATCTAAAAAAATAATTCTTTACTAGCAATTTAAAAACAGGTAATTTCTTAGTGTGTGCTATACTAGATTGCAATTTGTTCCATAAGGAGATATCAGAAAAAAGAAGGACTTTAAACCAAAACCTTTGACCACTGGAACAGCAAAAGACCCTTTCTGACATAATCTTGTCCTATGTGTGCGTACAGTATCTTGGGAGATAAAATTGTCCCCCATGTAGTCCGGGGCTATGCCATTTTTTATTCTTAAGACATGACCCAAAATAATCTGGTCTACACGTTTGTTGACAGGTAACCAGTTGAGTGATTTAAAGTGTTCTGGGCCAATGTGAGACCTTGCATCAAGATCCAAAACAAACCACATTAATTTATTTTGTGTGGTTTGGGGCTTGGTTTTAAGTAATTTGGTCAGACCATGATACCACATAGAACAGGCATAATCAAAATGACATTGAATTAAGGCCATGAGAAGGAGTGTTTTTGGTGTGTTTTGTAAGGTAACCTTTCTTTTGATATAGATATTTTAACCTTGCATTAGCTTTTTTAATATGGAACTAGCCTTAGAATAGAAAGATAGGGTCTGACCAATAGTTGCGCCAAAATATTTAACAGCAAAAGTTGGTTCAATAGTGGTAACATTACATGTGATATCAAGTGTTGAGTTTGACCTTATTTTATGTTTAGACACAGATAAAATTGACTCAGTTTTGCCTAAATGAAGTGACAACTTATTATCAACCAACCATTGACTGACAATATGCAGGTCACCTTTCAATGACGTTTCCACAGAAATCTTACATTTACCTGAAACAATTATGCCAGAATCATCAGCGTATAACTAGAGCTTGTTTTTAACCACAGCTGACATATTGTTGACATAAATAAAAAATAACACAGGGCCTAGTATGGAACCCTGAGGAACTCCACATGTAATAGTAGCAGTAAAAGAATGTATACTGGAGATGTCAACTAGTTGCTTTTTATCTGAAAGATAGGATTAAAACCACCTTAATATGTCATCACCAAGTCCTGCTGATCGAAGTTTCATAAGAAGGATGAACTGTATCGAAAGCCTTTTGGAGGTCTACCAGAATCATACCTACTATGTGACCTTTGTCCATCTCAATCCTTATTAAATCTCTTAAATTAATTAGACATGAATCTATTGAGTAGTCACTTCTAAATCCAGACTGAAATTTATACAATAACTTGTTTTCTTTGAAGTATGATTAAACTTGGTCATATACAACCCTTTCATAAATCTTTGATACAATACTCAGAATAGAAACCGGACGGTAGTTACCTACAGAAGTTTTGTCATTATTTTTAAATATGGGTACTACTCTAGCTGATTTAAGATCATCTGGTACCACACCTTGGATAAGGGATAAATTTATGACATGAGCAAGAGGTTCGGCAATAATAGAAGCTCCATCTTTTAAAAAACGAGAAGACATGCCATCTAAACCTGTAGCCTTATAAGCACTTAACTTAGATAAATATAACACAATCTTATTTTCGGAAACTAATGAAAAAGAAAAGATATTTAACAACACGCCTAAATTGAAATAAAATTTTGTCACAAAAGATTTCCCAAATTTATTTACACGAACTGGTAATTTTTCAACAGGCTTAGATGCAACTGTGGTTTGAATGAGTTAAAAGAGTCGGCAATAGTTTTCTTATCAAAACAAATATTGGAACTTGAGGAAGATAACCCTTTCTTGGAAGGTAAGCAAAGATATTTAAGAATAGACCACAGAGACTTTTTTGTTTTCTCAGTGAAAAAGCTTTTCTTGGATGAATCAATCAAATACTGTTTTGTTACGTAAATGATTTAAAAGTACTATAATTTTCATCACTTTTGACTTTTCGATACTGTTCAAAAGCTGAGCCCCTCTGTTATATTGCATTTAGGAAAAACATGTATTCTTAAAAAAATCCAAAGCTTCTGAAGAGTTATCAGAAAGAATAATTCTTGTCCAATCAGCAGCTAACAAGTTTCCTTAAAACTCTTTTTTACTATAGTTTTTCATGGATCGTGTTGTAATATTATTATGCGGTCCAATAAATGACTTAGAAACCTTTCGCGTACAGAAAGATGCTGTGATCACTGAAACTTGTTTCAATAACTCCAGATTGTGAAATGTTATTCGGATCTGACACTATTGTCAAATCTATAGTATTGGATGTTGCACTACATATCCTTGTAAAATCATCTATCAGTTGTGTAAAATTAAACATATCAATAAAAGAACTAATTTAAGCAGAAAACAGAGTGCATTGTTTTGACGTCTAAGTGACATCAGTATAAAAATCTCCTAACAAAATAGTTTTATACTCAGACAAATCCTAGTTGATGAACACAAACTGTCTAAAAGACTATAAATGTTTGTTTGGTGGGGTCTATATACAACTTCACACTTAATAGGCTTGGATTTTTGAAATAGGACTTCCAGCCATGTTGCTTCTAGATCTTCATGTTTTAAATCGCTGTGATTGTTAAAAGCTAAGTCTTTGCGTATATAAATTAGTACTCCACCACCTTGTCGATTTCTATCTCTTCGTTGTACTGAGTAATTATCAAGTGAAAGTTCAGCATCCCGAACCGTGTCGTCCTGCCAAGTTTCTTTGATACATATGCATGCTGCTTGTGTTTGACGTGAGATAATCCGAATTTCATCCAGTTTGGGCAGGAGACTACGCAAATTTACATGAATAAAATGAAGGCCACGTTTGGTAAATGCCTTGTAATTGTCAAAGATATCACTTCCTTTAGCAGGTCCTGGACATTGCGTCCATATCCCCGATAATGACATTTATCCCGCAATTCATGATTTATATTTACTTATATATCATCAATAGTTCATTATTTCAATCAAGAATTGATAAAATATGCTTCATTTCATTTAAGAAAATCGAACAGTAATCAGTTCTGACCCATTTTGTAAATAGAACGACCCTACTGTAACCGGAAATATTTGATCATATGACGTCACAATAACGCGAGTAAATATCAACCGCTTGAAATAACTTTAAAGCTCATGACGTCACTCTTCAAGATCTTTTCACCTGATAGTCCGCTGGCACTTGGATCAGTATGGAACTTTCTTGTTCGTATTTTCGGCTTCTGTATGATATATTGCGATGTTTACTTTCATGCGCCCTTAACAACATATCCTACCAGTACAATATGAAAGTGGTCTGCGATCTTGGCAACTGATCAGCTCTGCATTTAATCCAAGTAATTTTTAAGATTGTTTTGAATTCCTGTTTAAAGATGTACGTTCAGCGAGAATTTTGGTATAAAACTCAAAAATAACTGTCGTGAAAAGGCATCCTTATTTTAGCGTTGTGCGAAATTTCGTCTCAAGACTCCACTCCGATGGTCTGATATTAACACGATTATCAGACCATATTTATTTTTTAGTGGTTACCAAACAATTCGCTATGGCCTACTCGGAGTTATTCCGAGCAGTTCCGAAAGCCTACGAAAGTTAACGGAGCACAGGCACGTGACACTTTTACTCGGTTTTGGCTGGACCGAAAGCCAAAGTCCCTGGTAATCCCCGGACCTGGCGGGGCTGTGGTTACAATTGAATGGTGCATAAGCAAGGATTTCAGCACTTGCGGCTCAATATGGGGGGCACACCCCACACCCAACCCCAATAACTTCCTTGTTTACTGCCTATTTCAATGGTACTGGTACACTAATAAGCAATCAGGGATACTCTTTTTATTGTTTTGACATTTCTTAACGTCTGTACGCTAAAGTAATAAAATGGTCAAAGGACTCGTTGACAGCCATTTAGGTCGCATATTTCTATATAGGATCACGGACATATAAACCAGATTTATAAGTCCGTGACAGGCTTAAAAAGAAATAAATTGCCCAAAATGTACCATTTCGGACTAGATATTATGAACATTTCCTAGGGGGGTAAACCTGGCCCTTTGCCATCATTGCTGACCAAAAGTATTCAGTTTGGGGGGGGGGGGGGTGAGACACACGTTGAAAGGTTACAACCCCTGAGTGACTCCAATCTTGCGTCAATTACTGGATCTGCCTTTGGCAGGTTTTGGCAAAACATACCTGGATCACTGTAAAATAAGATTACATGCAAAATCCAGAATTTCTAAGTCAAATGTTATAATGGCTATATAGTTGGCATCATATGCAAGTTAGAGATATCGTCAAAAAGTCAAGCTAAATCCAATAGCAACTGCAATTCAATTGAAAAGAACAATTGTATACAGTACAATTATTGGCATTTCAATATATGTAATTTGTTTTGAAATATTTTTATTACCAAAAAATTGCATTTAATGTCTTTTTTGTGTTGTTATCCCTGTAAACTTGTACAATTCCCCTTCTAGCCAAAAAATGACTAACTGAAGGACCTGAGCCAATCCACCAAATGTGAAAATACAGCCCTTTAATAAGCTGTGAAAAAACATTCTTTTGTTAAGAAAATCCATTTCTTTTGACAAATGGTCGAAATTAACACAAGCCAGTAAGCCATGCACTGGTAAAATGCCTCGGGTCTTACTAAAATTCTGAATTATTATAGTAGGGGTTGTTTGAAATTTGATTCAAAGCTAAAGTATGCGAATCAGGGCTTCTTGGGCATCAAAAAGTCTAATTTAAATGATTGTTTTGATCATGCTTATGATTGTATTGGCATTTGAAAAAATCATTTATTATCATTTTTATATCAATAATATAAGAACCTGGCTTGAAATTGAAATTTGTACATATATGTGATATTAGTCAACATGTTAAAGGTAGTCCATCCATCTTTTTTGCAAAAAAATAACGCAAACAATTAAATTTCTTTTCTTTTTATATTTCTGTTTTGTATATACATGTATTAACTCTACAAAATACATGTACCAAGGGTTTATTTATAATAAGATAAATGATTTGCTGAAATTTCTATATAAACATACTATAATAATAGTTAATAAAAAATTACTGTATTTTGGGTTTTAGTATCTATTGACATCACACTTCAAGACTCGGATGTCAGGAGGCTGGTGATGTCACAGATTTAAACCTGGCTTGAACATGCCAAGGGTACTGTATGTACATTTGTTTTGCAAATATCAAAAATATCATTTGGACTTTTCAAATATAGGAAAATCAAAGGATCGTTTTATCAACTCCAAATTCTCATTTTTTTCATAAGTGTTAGAAAGACTTTTAGGCAAAAAACATCTATTTTTGAAAGTGAGTATGAATAACTGCACTCACCTCTTTTGTCAGTATATCTTATATCACTGGTTTCATGATATAAGCTTAAAAAGTGGCTAATGAATTCAAAAACAAAAATTGAAAACAATATGTTTACACAGTCAATAGGTG
The DNA here is from genome assembly GCF_026914265.1 of Mya arenaria. Lineage (NCBI taxonomy): Eukaryota > Metazoa > Mollusca > Bivalvia > Myida > Myidae > Mya > Mya arenaria. The sequence continues at coordinate 30,544,249 of NC_069122.1, forward strand.
AGAATGCATCTTTAAAAATCATGAAAAGGTAAAAAAGAGGTTGATATCCTTTTTATCAAATAAGGCCTGATATTTGTGTCATGAAAATTCAGTGATTTGAACTTGGAAGTATGTGTTTGTATATTGATTAAGTATTTATAATATTGATAATTAACATATAACATTTATTGATGATATAAGTAGATAAATGAAAAAAAAAATGAAATTTTATTTATTGTAAGGGCATCTCAGCTGTTCTCCTCCATCATATGACGGATTGGCATGAGTGGCTTCCTCCGATTCAATATAATGAGTAAAGTCATGGGCCCCTGAACCCAGAGGAGAGGAATACACCATGGCTTATCAAGAAAAAAAAAACTTTAGTACCCTTAAAACCCTCAGTTTGATTGTCCTTGACAACCACCTTCCATCAAAGACAGCATTCTATCTTGTCTACAGGTAAATAAATTTAATGTAGCAAGCTTTGACTCTTTTCACATCTTATATTAGTAGAAGTTTGAATTTATACCCTATAATTGTATTTTTATATTAAAAATCAGGGAATTCAGGCTATTTATAGAGGAAACAAGAATAAGCATTTCATAAAATAACTGCATTATAATTTATGAAATTGAAATGATCTGATCGCATTTTTAGGCTTGAAAGCTGCACTCCCACAGATTGAACGTTTTGACCACTGTTATATTTTTTGTCTTGGAACGAGCGAATTAAATTGAGAATTCATGGAAACCAGTTATATAAGACTGATCACAGATTTTTATATTTAACTTAAAAAAAGTTATGTTTATGCATTTTCATGCCACAAAACATTATTTTTCGAACGGAAATATGAAAAACTGCCACCTGATTTTTTTGTCAGCAATCTTATATTATTGGTTTATATTTTTGTTGTAAAATTGGTATAGCTGTGAGGGTGCAACTTGGTCTGGTTCTTTGGCGAATATTTTTCGATAACTATCTCATCTTCTAGATAATTCTGTGTGTGCGTGTGTGCGTGTGTGCGTACGTGCGTGCGTGTGTGCGTGCGTGCTTGCGTGCGTGTGTGTGTGACTCTGTGTGTGTGTGGGTGTGTGTGATGTGGTCAAATCTTATTCTGTAAATGAAACATTTCTTGTTTTGTTTGCAGACTAAACCGTGCATGGAACAAAACGAAGAGGATGGCAATATTATTTCCCAGTAAACCCAGCGAAAGAAAAAAGACCTATACATACAAAGAGTCGCTGAAGAAACTGATCTTCATGTGTCACTTGAACAACAATATTTTGGTATGGGTAGAAAGGCTGTTATGGAGAAGCACTACCCTCGACAAATTTCTAGCCACCTTGAAAAGTTATCTCCTAAACCAAGCAGGGAATTGTACAGCGAGCAAGAATCTAGGTTTAATAAGAGACATTTCTAGAGTTTTACTATGTGCTCCAATATTCATGAAACTTTATGACAATGGTCTCATTGTTGTCTTGTTTGAAACTAGGTCACATGTGGACTGAATGGAAGTCACTTGATTGTATTTTTAAAACATTATATAATCAAACCTTGGTATTGCTTGGTAAGATAACATTTGTTCAAACTTAATCAGAATGTTCCCCTTGATGAAATGTTAAGGGAGATCAAGTTTGTCACATACGGTAAAAATATGGTCACTTCTTAAGAAATTATTGGGTACTACAGGCAAAATATGTACTCGCAATCATGTAAATATGTGTGTATAATTGTTCTCTTCAGCTATATGAGTCGTGTCACTTTCTAAATGCTAACGAATTTGAAGTATTCCAAAAACTGTTTGATTTTGTATTAAAGTGGATGGAATGTGACCAAAACCCTTTGAAAATAGGTTATCTCAAAAGCAGATAGGATACTTTGAAAGTTGAACTTTATACATGTATATTGATTTGTGATGATTATCATGGTGAAGTTCTCAAAAATAAACAAAATGTCACATTAAACATTTGTTTTTCATGAAATCTTTCTGTAAAAGAAAAAAAATAACCACAACAATAAGACGAGTTAGATTTAGTTAACTGGGCCAACTTTAGTATTTCTTTTAAACATTAAATCTTATTAACTTTTGACATTATATAGCTCCGTAACAACAGTTATATATATTTACACTGGCTAGAAATAGTGATGTTTGCGAGAAAATGACAACAATCACAAGATAAAGCATTTTTTTGATAAAATCCCTACCTAACCTGCCTTATAATTTTCGGGATGTTAACCTAAGACCATTTCAGAACAGTGTTGTGGTTGGGTATTTTGTGGCATAGCAAATTGACTAGCATTGTCAAGAATTCATCTGTTTATATGAACTTTCAACATATAATAAGCACTTCAGGAGCAATTGTCACATACCTGCAAATTAGACATACTGACCATTCCGAACAACTCTTCTGGTGCACACAGAGGCAGCTATTTTTTAATATTTAGTTATTTACTTCTTTGTGGGAAATTGGTTTATTGCAAATTAATCCTAGTTATACTTAAGAAATCGGTTGTATCAAAATTGTGCCTGCTATAGGTTCAATTGATTATTTCTAAACAAGGTTGACAAAGGTTTGACACATTTTAAAGATAAAATGTGAAATTTGGATTCAAACAGACATATTGCTTGAGTGTCATTTGAAAGCGCTTTTAAACAGAAAAGCAAGAAATGTTTGTCAAATATATGAACCCCCTCCCCAAGCGCCAAGTTGCCAGGATTATTCCGCAAATTGAATTAAATATGCATAAACTGAAATGACAGCTGACTTATCATTGACATTGGATGTCTTTGCGGCAGTTTTAAGATTATGACCGTTCAAAGTGTGAGGATTGTAGGTTAAAGTTCTAAATCATGTTCAAATGAATGCTGATTTTTGCAGATAAAAATGAATCCCCACAACAGCAGGGAATAAGTAAATATGACAAAATGTTTAATCATGAATATGGGTTGACGTCTGACCTCAAGGTATATAAGGTCATAAACTGGTCACCCCCAACATAGATGGCAAGTTTGAGGACCATGGGTGCAGGCATTGTCAAGTAATCACACAAATATGCTTTCAAGGTCACTGTAACCTTCACCATTGACTTGATGACCCCCGGAATCAAAAGGGGCTGTCTACTGGTAAAGCCCAATCCCCTTATCATGTTTGAGGGCCATGGGTGCAGGCATTGTTGATTTATCACTCGTTCAATCTTTTCACACTTTCGTCACTTAGGGCCAATGACTCCTTAAATCAGATTTGGTCATACCCAGCCTCCATATCAAGTTTGATGATCATAGGGCCAGACATTGTTGTGATATCGCTCAGAGAATCTTTGTTAACCTTTTCAACTTAAAGGTCACTGTGACTGTTACCATTGGCCCAATGACTCCTAAAATCAATAGGGGTCATATACTAGTCAGGCCCAACATTCATGTCAAGTTTGATGACCATCTGTCCTTCAATTGTTGAGTTATCACTTAGACAAGCTTTGGTCTACCAACAAAGCTGAAAATTGTCCGACCAACATGTGCAATGCAATATACCCCTCTTCCTCGAAGGGTGCATAAATATAAACAATAACATGAGTATACATAACATGCAGGTTTTCTGGCTTTCAAATTGAAACGAGGATAATTACTTAATGACAGTTAAGCAACCAAAGATAGTACAAATAAGTATTTATAAAAGAACAAGTCATTCACAATAGTATACAAAAATATCCTGATATTTTTTATATCATATTTTAATATTTAAGAAAATCAAGAGAACAGATAAGATTCGTCTGCAAAAATTGTGTTCATTTACTGAACCCTCCTTGGCACAAGGCCAGTGCATTGTTCTTAGGGAATCGGGAAGGTTTTCTGGACTCTCCATACACAATATAAGGGAATAACCCTCCTGTCACCAGCCCAAAAATAACTCTGTGTCAGAATACATTATTAGTCGCCTAGTAGCGGTTGGGTCGCGCCTGGTCCTCCTCATCAATGAACACAAGGATATCCTGCCTAATCAAATGGGCAAGGGTTAGATACTCTTCATTCAAAACAAGGAGGTCAGAGTCCTGAAAAAGGGAATGTTTATCAAAAGCCAGTAGCATAAATCACGGATACTAAGATTAAAAATAAGAAATATCCAGCGATGTGCTACTATTAAGTCATACTTACTTCAGTACAAATGTTCAAGAAAGTACTCAGCTCTCACCTTAACAGGAGTACCAGTGCTTTTAATTACTTATAAGATACCAACTTTGCCAGCATCTAAACTACTTTTAAAATGTTTATAAAATAGCACTTCCCATATTTCATACATGCCAACAATTCAATTTGTTCTATCTGTGTGTGACTACATGCATGTTAAGATGTTAAAAACCATATGATAATACTCAGTATGCTGGGGGGGGGGGGGGGGGTGAGAAAAATACAACACGGGACTTCCTAAGAAGAAATAAGTACAAACATGCAAATGAGTTGTCAAGTATCCATTTCTCAGTACAAACTTTTAAGAACTCAATAGCAGTATTACATAATGTAAAACCAGCTTATAAATTCACATGAAATGTGTAATAAAACTGTTCATAAACTACTTTATTTAACATTTAGGTACACTCATGTCTTAGATCTATGCTGAAATTTAGTTTCTATAAGGTTCTTACAGCAGTTTGAAAAAGACGGGCTTCCCGGGGACAACAAACTCTTTCACTCTGCATTGAAATGTCCCGGTAGTTGTCGCACACTTAAAGCAGCATGGAGTTCTACTCCCTTCCTCAGACTCTGGTCAACCACCTCAATTACGAGCATCATGAACCCTGGCTCCATCTTGATGGCCTTTATAATTGCTGACTGAATTCGCAGCTTTGTCAGCTTGCTCACTTGTTTGTAAAGATAATAAATAATATTACAAGTAAAATTGTACCTTTAAAATAGGGCAGCGCTTTTTTAGGGAAAAATACACAAGACATTTTGGGAAATTTTGAGTTGCGAATATTCCTAAATAGGGAAATTTTACAGAAAAAAACACAAAAGATTTTCGGTCTCCTGCAAATGGAGATTTTGTTATATATAAGTTTATTTTCCCGTTCAAAAGACCTTAAATGGCTGAAATATCAATACTTGGGGCATAAATATATTTAGCAATAAATCATGACACAAAATATTTCATACTGATAAATCTCTGAATGTGATGAAAATCAATAATTTCTAATTTCAATTATTTCCAAAACTTTAAATCACATAACACATAGTTAATTAGGATGCTGAATGAGCAAATACAGGTAAAAGACTTCCATAATAAAGTTTGTTTTTTGGCCTTTGTTTGACTAGGATTTTTTCTGAAGATTGCGAAATATATTGTATATTTTGCTTTGGGAATGGGTCTGATAGTCAGACCTGTGGGTACTATAGAAAAAGCCCTGAAGCCGACTCTCATTATTGATAAACTTGTTTACATTTATTCCAAAATAACGCACCAGCCAGTTGTAACCATGTGTCCCCCCCCCCCGTTGCGGTAAGTAGGGACTTTGACTTTAGGTCCAGAAAATATCCCTGAACTGCTTGTAAAATCCCCACTCAATGAAACTGTATCCCGGGGATCAAAGGTAAGGCTCATTCCCCGCTATTTAAGCAGTTAAGCACTAGACAAAACCACCGCATTCACCCATCACTACAGGTGCACCTGGGAGATAAAACACGGCCCATTTCTCCGGACCTGGGGGGAGTTGGGGTCGTAGTTACAATTGACTGTTGCATATTTCTTACAAGTTCATAGTTCAATTGCAAATACTGACACTTCTTGGAAACGTGAAGAACATTTGGGAGTATATTGGCAATTAAAGACAAATGATATATAAGTTGTCAAAACGGACAATTAGTGAGAATTCAGCTTTAAAATATACAATATAAAAAAAAAATATGGAAAGGAGTACCCTCCAAACATAATTGTGCCCCCCATAACATATTAATTATTACTGGATCAACTTGTGGTTTAAATTTGAATTTTGCAGTTTCACTCATGTGTTGTGTTAAACTATAGAGTGATCTAGTTTTGGATTCTTAACTCTCTGCATCATTCAAGTTAATACACATTTAAGATGGATTTCTATGATGATGTGTTATAAAGTTATGCTGTTGTTGTTTTTTGGTTGACTCTGTTATGGTATTTGAATCGACGGATCAGGCTCACCAACATTCTCTTTATCAATTGGGATGAGGGTATGCTTGGAGGTGATTGAAAATACAAAAATAAGAATTGTATCTATACTGT